>NC_064812.1:61273755-61520948 GCF_023721935.1 Panthera uncia | reverse complement strand
CCCCCGTGCAAGGCCTGCTCCACCAGGTGACTTACGTCAGGACATTTCACACCTAAGCGCCCTCCTTGTGCTGTGCTGTCGCCTCTTCCTGCTTCCTCCCGTCCCCATCTTCCCTGTCTTCCTATTATTCCTTTAGAGCGCAGTTCGAAAGCCACCTCCCCGGGAAGTCTTCCCACCTCCCTCCGGCCGATTCAACTGTGTATCTGCGTTCCTTTCACATGTGCGCCTTATACGTCCATCTCCGCCCTTTTGAGCTGACAGTAGTGTTTGTAGGTTTCCTACCCCTGTCCCACCCCACGCCCAAGCCTGAGGCTGTAAGCTCTTCTGAAAACAGGGGGAGTTTCTTATTAGATTTTGGACTCCCCCTCCTCGCTGGTCCTTCATGCCCCAACACTTTCTGGAAGACGACGCCATTTCCTGTTTGTGAGCCAACCTCTTTTCTGTCCACCTGCCTCTGCTTCCGCCCACTTTCTATCGAACGCATCCCATTGCTTCTCTACCACTTTCTCGGCCCGGAACCTGCTCACAGACCTTCTCAGGGGTTCTGCTCTGAGTTACCAACCCGGGGCCTGGGTTGAGTCCCCTCTGGGCTGCCTGAATCTTCTCTTTTTCCATGAAGACCTACGGGGGGGAAATACAATCTCCACACACAGATGTTGGACATGTGTGAGTAGCGGTCTATTTCTCGGTGCCTCTAATCTATTGTTGTTAGTCCTCAACAGCCCCCAAAGCAGTGAGTAGCTACATTTTATAGATGAAAAAGGCCCATCGAAGGCTGCTGGGGATTACATCCCTAGCTCAGGACTAGGTGTTTGGAGAAGGACTGCGGAGGGAGCTCCATGTGGTTGCTCTGGCGCCATGGACGGCAGGGTTCTTGGCCGCTCCTTCCCCTGAGGTGGGCAGGGAGGCTGGGAGTCTGTAGGTTAGAAGACAGGGAGACTTGTGGGGATTGGAAAGCAGAGCAGAGAGCCAAATGCGCTCATGTCCAGAAACAGAGGGGTTGAGCAAAGTCAGCCCGACTCAAGTGGGGAGAGAAGGGTGGCCTTGGGCCTTCCTTTCCTTCACCTTTCCCCACTCATTTTCACTTTCATTTTCTGCCACTGCAGACCTCGTTTGTTCTTTCAATTTCAGTAAACTTGTGATGGAGTTAGTGCAGATTTACCTGCAGTTGTAAGAAATAAGACGGAGATCTCATGAATACTTTACCCAGCTTCCCCCGGTGCTAACATTTTGCAAAACCATAGTGTAGCATCCCCCCGGGCGATTGACATTGAAATGTTCCACTGGTCTTATTCAGATCTCCCATTTTACCTAATCTCATTTGTGTGTGGTGACGGTGGCGGTTGTGCGTTCAGTTCCGTGTGACTTATCACGTGTGTAGGTTTGTATATCCGACACCACAGTCAAGATACCGGACATTTCCATCATCAAAGACCCCTACTGTCATTATTGTATATCCCTTGGAGGGAGGACCCTTTAATCACCAATGCATTCCTGTTAATACAATTTTGTCATTTGAAAATGTCATAGAAATGGAATGATTCAGTATTTAACCTTTCAGGATTTTGTTTTTCTCAGCGTAATTCCCTGGAGACTCACCTGGGTTGAATTTGGGCCATGTGGGTGAGGCAGGAATCAGCAGGCTAAAGGGGGGATAAGCAGTTGCCCTGAGTGGGAACAATTTTTTGGGTAGCCAGTCCACAAGCCATTTATTTGCCAGTTGTGCCTAACTTGGGGTGACCTATTCTCTTAGGTGTCTATTTAGCCCTGAGAAGTGATTCTGCATTGTCGTTTGCAAGGTATTTTCTTACAATTAATGTTCTCAAACGCTTGCAAAGCCATAACTTTTCTGTCTTGTGGTATATTGCATCCAAATATCTAAAGGCCAGTACGTTGAAACGATACCAAGTACACTCTAGTGATTTTAAGTTCATTCGAGACTCTTTAGGATTTGGTGATTAAAAAAAATAGGCCAGAGAAAACAAAGAAAGTGTTTCAAAATTCATACTACCCTTACTTACTAAAGTCTTTATCCTCAGTATTAGTTTTCATGAAATTTTAAGTCTTTGGTATTTAAAACTTTAAGTTGAAATTTTAAAAGGATGCAAATTTGAATTAGATTTGTGATTTTAAAGTTTTATCTTAAAATACTTAAAAATCCATGTTTATGATTTACAAAATTCATATCAGTTCTTACAATATCTTTCCTTCTTAATTTTGTCTTAGTAAAAAAAACAAGGTGTGTTTAAACTGGGAGACTTAAATACAGGACAATGGGAACTAGTCGTGTGAACTAAGAATGGGTTAAAATTCTAGCAAGGCTCTATGACTAATTGAAGGAAAGGGATGACTGCATTCTAAATATAGATCGTAATTATATAACCATATGCTAATATGGATAGGAATTTAAGAATAATTTTAACACATGTACCTTCTATAAAATCCAAACGTCAAATTCTTTCTTTGTCAATGATACTCAGAATTTTGTGTCCATGATGGCATATGGCTAAAAGGTTGTGCTCTGAAGTCACGCTCCTGGAGTTCAAATCCTAGATCTGCCGCTTATTAGCTATGTGGCTTTTGCAAGTTTCTGACCGTCTTGGCCTCAGTTTACTCATCTTTAAAATGGGGATAATCATAACAGTTACCCTTTTGGGGGCTTTTAATATGTATCTGGACTCTTTAATATTGCAGTGAGTTTTCATTAGCATTCCTATTTCTTTGATGAGGATCACAAATCACCGAGAAGTTAGTAACTCGCTTGAGGTCGTGCAGTTAGTTTGGCCTGTAGCTGGTACCAGCCCAGGTTCCCTCCTGTGTCTACACTCTTCACCGTTTAATTACAAAGCTAACTTCTCCGAACAAATGTCTCAGTGTATCTACCTGGTGGGTTTGTGATGGTGATTAAATAGAAAATCCATGCAGGGGCGCCTGGGTGGCGCAGTCGGTTAAGCGTCCGACTTCAGCCAGGTCACGATCTCGCGGTCCATGAGTTCGAGCCCCGCGTCAGGCTCTGGGCTGAGGGCTCGGAGCCTGGAGCCTGTTTCCGATTCTGTGTCTCCCTCTCTTTCTGCCCCTCCCCCGTTCATGCTCTGTCTCTCTCTGTCCCAAAATAAATAAAAACTAAAAAAAATTAAAAAAAAAAAAAGAAAGAAAATCCATGCAAATGACATTGTCTTTTAAATGGGGTGATTTATTTAAAGCCACGGTGCTTGGCACTTAACTAGCAGATGAGTTGTTGTTGTTATTATTATTATTATCACCATTATGATTATTTAGCTTTTAACTTGGCTGCTAGAGTGTATTTAAAATACGCAGACTTCAGATTATCTTTTGCTTTAAATCCTCATGAGGTCCATTCAGAAGTATGCAGTTGTCCCTAATTCAAAGATTTCTTTCTGACCTTCCTGACCACGAGGCTCTTCAGTAACAGGTCCTTTGATATGTATCATTTCTAAGCCGTGTCATGAAAGAGCCATTCCAGTCAATTGTAAAAATTTAATGTCTGGCACAACTTTTTTTTTTTTTTTCATCTCATAAATTCCTAAAATTAGGACTAAGGATGAATAGATCTTGAGAATGTATGAAATGAGTTTACAAAATTAATGTGAAATAGAGTCGGCAATAAGAAGGTGCATACACGTGCCGATATGTAAAAGGGAGCTCTCACCATCAAGACTGACACATTTAAAATTGTGTATCAGTGCCGAATGCTTCTTCAACAACAGGAGCACGTCACTTAACACAGCAGCAACATGAAACCCTGCAGGGGGTGGGTGTCAGACTACTTTATGTTGTCTCTCCTGCACGGCTTTTTCATGTTAGCTCCATGCTGGGTAGCAAGGTCCTGCGCAGCCCGTCTTAAGGTCCTCGGTTGCTTAAATCAACATCTCAGTTGTCATAAACTTGATTTTGTCTTATAACATGCCCTCCTAAGACCTTTGCTGGTGAGATTTTCGGTTGACTGAGCTTCCCTGTAATATGAAAAACATCTTTCACGTTTGGCTATTTTCCTGTTTCCAAATCTGCAGCTCCATTCTGAAATCTGAGTTTCTTCCCCAGTAAAGCTTTTATTTTTCTTCTTTATAGTTGGCTTTCTCTTTTCTAATATCACCACACCTGTGTCATATTATCCTATAAATGCATATTGAGTGCAAATGTATTTTTCTCTTTGAGGGATATAAAGTAACATGTATTCAGAAATATGAATCCATTTCTACAGAGTATATGCAATCAATCATTTCATGAATGAATGAAACTTTGGTACTGTTCTGGTACTTTCAAACAGCTTCTTTATAATAATTCTGGATATTGATAAATTAGTATGCCATCAAGCTGTATGCATATAGCTCCCTTATGTAACAAGGGCGTGTTTTATAACAGTTTCCGCCCCCCCCCAAAGAATTTAGATGCAATTAGAGAATGAAATAGTTATGTGTGGATAAGTAAATATCTAGACTAAATGGCTACTGCGAGTACGAATCAGAAATGGATTCCGCAACTGGTAATATAACGTCTAAAAGCTGTTAGTTCAGGGGACTTGAGTTTTTGCCTCTCCAAGATGAACCAGCTGTTTCTCACCTCTGTGAGCAACTGGGAGCATATGGTGAAAGTCAATCATTTTAGTATATAGCGCCTTTCACTCAGGCATGTCTAAAGACCTAATAGATGTTAAGCTCCTGCTAGACACCAACTCAATGGCACTTTTCAGAAAATGAGCCATGCTCAACTGGTCACACTGGAAGATTTAGGTGGTAATAGGTCTGCCAAGTAATCTCTTGGCAGTAATCTGCCAAGGCAATCCTTCACAGCGTTGGCTGTTCTCTGGGGGCAAAATGAACGAACCGTGGTGTAAATAGTATCGTGAAGGTCTCCCAACGTTAGGGACACATGTCACTGTGGAAAACTTGAAGCCTCTGTCTACCTCTGGGTTGAAAAAAAAGGAGGGAGGCTTAGCCCCGCCCTCCAGATTCAACCTCAGTTTCCCATCGAAACACAACTCGACCTCTTCCTGTCTTATTCTTAACGGGCTCAACAGTGCCACTCCCTACTATTGAAATCTTCCTTCTCCCCACTCTGGTTTCCAGACTATTGTTTGACCGCAATTGCTCATCGTGATCCTGGGAAGTCTACGCCATGCAGTTGTGCCACACTTTTTCCCATACATCTCATCTACCAAAGGCTAAGCCGTGCTCATTTCTCAAGGACGTTAGCCCCTTCTTTCATTTAACAAATATTTTTTTCAGGTCTGCTGTGATAGGGCCAGAGAAAAGATGGTGGTCGCACCCCCTGCTCTATGAGTCAGCCGTGTCTATTGTTCACTCGTCTGTATCTGCTGGATCACTGTTCTCTCTCCTGGATTCAGCGGGTCATGACCTTCCCATGATCACCCCAGCCTGTGCACATGCAAGTGTTCCCTGATGGTGAGAAACAGATTTAATGTGTAAGTGTTGACAATGACAGGTCTTGACTGTTTGTAAGAACTATGTGGATTTTTGAGTCCGTAGAGCGGCACACGTTTGAAAATCTGCGTTTACCTTCCAAAAGCTGTACTTGGTCATAGATAGTATGTGGTTCTGTCCATCTTTGGGCTTTTTAAGGACCACATTTCAGAATGAAATGGTTAGTCATGTTTTTAATAACATACAGAGATGAACTAGATGTGATAATACTTTGACTATTAAGATCTGCCAGAATGAGGTGTGTTTGTGAAGGAAAATTCCAGGGCTTAAGAAGAACATAGACAAGGCAGCTGACTTAGTCTGGGAGTCAGTCCCCGATCCCTGTGTGAATGAAACGGGAATAGAGATTGGACCTAGGTCAGCGGGTCAGAGACAAGCAAAAGTGGTTCTGCCGGAGAGAGCAGGACATAAAAGGGGACCTTGGTCATGTTGGAAAAAGACCCATGAGATCTGACTGCAGAAAGCAAGGGGAATGGTTTGAGATGAGTCTGAAGAGGTGGGCTGAGGTGAGGTTATCAAGCCTTTGGAGCCACCCTGAGGATCTTGGCCTTTATCATATTGGGTTACCATTGTCCAGTCTCACCATTATTCTCAAGGACCCCAACATCCGTTTCATTGATTGTTCTCAAGCACTGACCTTATGATTCCTTCACCTCTCTCATTACTCCTTCACAGTGGCTGTGACAATAGCAGATAGCACAAAAACTGTTCATGTGTTTCATCCAGAGTTCTGCAGAGTACTAAGGAAGGGGCCAAATAGGAAAAGTCACAGAAGAGCTAGTATCTGTCCATCAGCCTTTCTACAGGTAGACATGGGCATTGTAAGCCACACCAATACTGATGTCATTCTGTACAAAGGAGGCCAACAGAGGTTTCAACATAAGGTGGGGATGTAATCAATTTGCTCTCTTAGAAAGACACTTCGCAGAGGCAATTTGGAGAATGGACTAGAACAGGGAGGGACTTATGTCAGACATAAGGAGGACCCCAAATTCATGAACCGATTGGCAAAAAGAGTGCTAGACAGAAGAGATTTCCAAGGAGAAGGATCCATCGGATTTGAGGAGCAAGGAAAGCCAAAGGTTACTTACAAGAGTTCTTTCTTGGCTGAGAATATAAATAAGGAGGCCAGTATAAGAGGTGGCAGAAGGAAGGATACATTTGGGGGTGAAGAAGGATAATTAAATAGGGTGAGGAAGAGGAAAGAAGGATCAGTGGGCTTTGGAATAAGTTGACTTCCATGTGTATGATTAACAGGACATCCAAGCTATCTTTAATTTCCCTACCCCTATTTCTTCTCATATTTCTCCCTCTAATAATTCACCATTAACTCATTTATGTCAATTTTAGGACTTTGAATGGCATTTCTAGTTTCTAGTCTCTCCTGAGCTCCAGCTTTTCATTTCCAGATTCCCACCACACATCTGTACTAGAATGCCCCAGAAACCTTAAGTTCAACATGTTTAATTGGAACTCTTCGGTTTTTCCCCAATCCATTTCCCCAGCAAAAACCCCTATCTCAGCTAAGGTATTCGCCTTTACCTGCTCCCAGGAGCTCAAAACCAAGGTGTTATTTTCAGTGCCTCCTTTATCACCCCCACATCCAAACCACAGCCGAGTTTAGAAGATTATATTTCCAAGACTGGCTTCACTCTGGTTCCCTTCCTCCCCATTTATGCTGCTATTGTCTTAGTTTGTGCCTTCAGTATGCCTCAACTGTCCTCTCTACCATCACTCTCTCCTAGTTTCATTCCCTCCTCTATGGGGATGTCCAACCCATTCCCCTGCTGCTCAGATCTAATCATGCTTCTCCTAGGCAAACAGCCACAGCAAAACCACACGTACACACACATACACACACACCCCTTTGATAATTCTCCTTTTTCTCATAAAATTTCCAACTTATTTTCACAAATTCTAAGTTCTTTCAGGCTTTAGCCCCAGCCTACTTTTCCTTCTTTTCTTCCACCGTGATATTTCCTGCACCGAATGCTCCCTTCAAAATCAACTGCTTGCTGTGTTTCTCTCTGATTAAATGGTTCATCTCTGGGGGCGCCGAGGTGGCTCAGTCAGCTAAGTGTCTGACTTTGGCTCAGGTCATGATCTTGCAGTACATGAGTTTGAGCCCCGCGTTGGTCTCTGTGCTGACAGCCCGGAGCCTGGAACCTGCTTCAGATTCTGTGTCTCCCTTTCTCTCTGCCCCTCCCCAGCTCACACTCCGTTTCCCTCGCTCTCAAAAATAAATAAAAACATTAAAAAAAATTTTTAAAGTGGTTCGCCTCTGTAAACTGCATGGTGCCTGGATTACTTCTCAGAGCACCATAGGCACTCAACACTCAACAAGTCCATTTGTGTTTTAAGCTAAGATGAAAATAGCTGTGTCATAGTGGATGGATAATACAGTCTTTTTTTGTTTTTTGGTTTTTTTTTGTTTTTTTAGAAATAAAAAACAGCAATGAAAAAAGTAAAAGTTTTAGAAGTTCTTTTTACAGACTTATTAACATTTATTTATTTATTTATTTATTTAACATTTATTTGTTTTTGAAAGACAGAGACAGAGCACGAGCAGGGGAGGTGCAGACAGAGAAGGAGCTACAGAATCCAAAGCAGACTCCAGGCTCCAAGCTGTCAGCACAGAGCCTGATGCGGGGCTGGAACCCAGGAATCATGGAATCAGGAGATCATGACCTGAGCTGGAAGTCAGAGGCTCAGCCAGCGGAGCCACCCAGGCATCCCCAGACTCATTAACATTTAAAAATGGGTTTTGAAAGATACTATGAGGGCATATGTCCCTCATCAGGGTGAAGGAAAGGTTTGACCTCAAAGCTGGGGTAAAAATAAAGTAGAACCTTCAGTTTCTAATAATTTTTTTCTTGTTTTAAATACCTTTATAGATTTGAACACATTTGTAGGGAAACATGAACCGTTGAAGGAATGTATTACTCTGGAATTTGTTGTTACTCTGATCATTCAGTTTTCTTTTTTTTAACTGCAATATATAGACATCTACTGTTTCTTTTATGAGGAAGTCAAAATTATTGATTAGATCATGCTTGATTTGTGCTTTGATCACTTAAGAAATGCAATATTTGCAAATAAAATTTTAAATGTCCTCCAATAGATGAGGCAAAAACACAGAGAAGGGGAGTGCTGAATCTCCAAATCTCATGTTAGAACATTTAGCTTCAACTGCTCTTGCACATTAAACATTGTAGGAGTTTGAATGGTGGAATGTAGTGTTTCAGAATTTAATCTCTTCTCCCCTTAGGGCGAGGTAAATATACAATTATAAAAGACCATTCGAAATCATGGCAGAAACAAAGATCATCAGTATGATAAAAACTGGATATTCAGATATTGATCAAGTTGATTATTAACACTAGCTTACATTTTAGAAAGTGTTTTGACTCATTTTCCTAATTTCCATTGAGGAATATTTCTTTAAAAAAATTTTTTTTAATGTTTTTATTTATTTTTTTGAGACAGAGAGAGAGCATGAATGGGGGAGGGTCAGAGAGCGAGGGAGACACAGAATCTGAAGCAGGCTCCAGGCTCCGAGCTGTCAGCACAGAGCCCCACGCCAGGCTCAAACTCACGGACCGTGAGATCATGACCTGAGCCGAAGTCGGACGCTTAACCGACTGAGCCACCCAGGCGCCCCAGGAATATTTCTTTAGAAGTCAGGAATATTAGTGCTCTTCATTTTGTGGTTGCGCAAAAAGTGACCCATGAAATTGAGTGACTTATCCACAGTCCCGTGTGTATCTGGTGGCATTGCTGGAGTGTCACAGACAGGTACCTGGGTGGGCAGTAATTTCTAACTCTGAGTCAGGGTAGCTCTCCAAATGACGCTTCCCTGAATAGTCTGGTTTAAGCCCAGAATGGAGAGAGCTCATCAAAGACCACGCATGACGTGCATCCTTCTGCTGCCCAAGTTAGATCACCCCGAATGCCCACGTTCTTACTTTTGTCTCTGAGCTCACACGTTGACGATGGAAGCAGAGTGACTTTGCCCTCAGAGCCTGTGCTCGCCCTGAAGATCCGGAGAACCGCCTCTCATACATTATAGTATTCAGAATATATGGAAAAACTGAAGCTTGGCTGAACACATAAATAGAAGTCCAGCGATCCTTTGTCTTTTTCTATCTCCTGAGGATGGTCGGTTCTTCTCAGTTATCTTAAGAACAGTAAATATTTGGAATATCTTTTCTTTTTTAAAGATTAATGTAAGGTGTATGATGAACAGGCTACAGCCTGTCGATTAGTGTAACAAGAAGAGACTTATGAAAAATTGTCTTGAAACAAGTTCTTAATAAAAATGTACACTTGCTTGGGAAAATAAATTAATCATGCATGCTGGCTATTTAATATTATAATTAGGTGTCTATATAGATGCATCATCGATGTGATACTAACACTTATTGGTAATGAATACATCATTAATGACCACTGATACCGTGAGGATCTCACTTCGTTCTTATTAATGCTTTATTGTGGAAGGGTGGAAAGTTCATTAGATCATATGTACGTGCGTGTGTGTGTGTGTATTTTTTTAAGACTAAGCGCAATGTTGATAAATTTTCTTTCTAAGCTGTTTTCTCAACATACAAAGGTGCTGTTTTGTAGATTTAGAAGGAATAAATGATGGTGTTGGGTAGAGAAACTGAACTGCAAGAGGGGAGCCTTGGGTCATGTACGGGAAAGGGGCAGGGGACAGTGAGAAGGGATGCCCAGTGGATATGTGGGTGAGACCTGAGAGCAACCCAAGGGCCATGTGAGGTCATTACCTCACCGGTGACCTCTCGTCACTTCTTCAGTATCATTACAAAAAATTCAAAATTAAGTAGCAACCAAGGTCAAACAGGATGAGAAGAGGATGCTGTTTTCTTTCCATCACAGTAATATCTTCTTTCCTTCACTCGGCCCTTTATTGCTTTCCTTTGCTCTTCCCCTTTTCAGCTCCATTTCATCTTTCCATTGCTTCAAGCTATTGTTTGTGTTGTCTGTGGAGCGGACACAATAACTCTGATTTTAGAACTGGAACCC
Source organism: Panthera uncia (assembly GCF_023721935.1). Lineage (NCBI taxonomy): Eukaryota > Metazoa > Chordata > Mammalia > Carnivora > Felidae > Panthera > Panthera uncia. The sequence goes on along the minus strand of NC_064812.1, from coordinate 61,510,440 downwards.
TGGTCACATACGAGTGAGCACAAAAGTGGCTATATCCATGGTTTGAAGGGCAATTAATCTGGCAGGCAAACACCCATGGAATAGTCTTTCAAAGGAAGAGAAAAGAAAGGAAAGGAAAGAAAAAGGACAGAATACATGTATTTTCTACCAATAAAGTCTCTAGTGTCAGGGATGTTTTATGAAATAGACAAACCATTCAAAATTAGACTCATTAAACATCTCATTCTGTTCTGATCAATTTGAGGAAAAAAACACTGGTTCCTGCAGAACTTCTTCCTCCAGCAGGTTATTTGTGTGCAAAATTCAGAAGTATATATTAAGTTGTTCAGGACTGTGAGTATTTGGGAGGGGGGTGGGGAATGTGGATTCTATTTTGCTGTGCTGTTCAGTTTTTTTTTTTAATGCTTTTTTTTAGTGCTGTTTAGTTTTAATGCCAAATTGCTTTATGAAAATCACATTGTCCTGACTCACTCATGCAGAATCTATTTGGATGTAGGTCATGTTGGTTTACATTAATATTATTTTCATTTCTGAATAAATCAGGATCTTTTCAGTGGTTAATAGTCTGTCTTAAGGCAGCATTGTTCCACATAAACCTCAAAGGCTCATAGGACTATTACTTTTCATGTGTGATATATTTGTTTGTGTTGGTTTGCATGGATATAGCAATGATTTGCGTGGGGAAATGAGGAGATTTGTTAAAGCATTCATCTCTGTTAAGCATGGTAATGAATGTTTTCTTAGTTTTCTTCTTCTCCTTAGTGAACATGAATTCCTATGAAGAAATTCAGTGGATAATATTGGTCATATCTCGAATTTTGAGCAGGCTTATTTCCTGCCATTTTCCTCTCAATCATGTTCTGACTATTAAAATCCCTTCTTCCAAAAATATTCTTAAACAGAGAATCCTCTTGAATCTATAAAGGCAAATATAAGACGTCTTTTCTTTAAAACATAAGAGCAAAGTGGCTCAAATAAAGGATCTGTAAGAATAGAAAATGAATCTTTAAAATTAATCTAGGAGCAGGAGATAGATCAAATGTTTCCAATTTATCTTGGAATTTGACATATGGCCTATTTACAATAAAAGATAATTGGGGTCAAACCCAATGGCCTTGTGGATGCTTTTGGCCACCCACCTCGCTTAGGGTGTCAGGTAGCAGGTGCTATGGATGGGCAGCTAGAACCAAACTCATGGTTGTTAATCATTTTCTGAAAGACACATCCATGCTTTTTTTTTTTTTTTTAACTTGCTGTGTTTCTTAGCCTAAACACCATGAGAGTTTTATATCACTATCACTAGGATAATTAATCCCTACTTGCTTCTACCTACTATTTGAATTTAAATACACCTCACTAGATAGAATCCTTTACCACTTGTGTAAGTATTAGGGTTTTGTGAGATGCTGAAGTGGACTACAATGTAGGATTAGGAGCTCCTAAAACTTTCCCTTATTTGAAAGCTGCTACTGGATGGATAAATATTTTTGCTAAGCTGTTTTAAGTGAAAACTTGCCTCAAATACTAAGTCCTGAATTCCCCTTCTCCATAATATGGAATGCAAACAAGGACAATATCTAGTTCCACCTTATCTTATTAAATAGGATATTCAAAGAGCTACTCATAATGGGAAACTTGACTTTTCTCGAAACTTCTATACATCACAGAGATAGGCAGGTTTATACGGATGTGGCTTAGGGGTGTACAAGTCAGGGTAAATGTGTGTATGGTGTGTGTGGTGGGGGATATGTGTAATTACTAGAACTGCCACCAGCTACTGAGGCAAGAAGGACTCCAAAGCTTGTTTGAGGCTGGTAAACATTATCCCAATCTCTGCCCTTTCAAGGCAGTACCACTGGAATAGCTTTTGGTTATGGTGATGCCACCCTGTGTCCAGATGCACAAGTGTTTTATCCTTGATCTGGCCTCAGTGTGTACACTTCTGTGTATACATATTTAACTCTGAGAATCCTTGGCTTTTAGTTTCTAGATAGAGGTGAGAAGACGTTAAACGAGTTAGTTTTAAATAAAAGATCTGAAAGTATAGATCCGATATGAACACAAAATATCTCCCATGCTATTTTAAGCTAGTTGCCTTTCCTTTAAATTTCAAAATTTATTGATTCCATGCTTAATAATGAACTTACATATGGTATAATTTTCACTGAAGGTGAATGAACACTCAATGGGAAAATTTAAGTGGCATCATCCTTTTCTTCCTGTTTACATTTTAATTCATTTAACTGGTATGAAATGAATGTCTACTGGTGAAATGGAAAAATAGATGGCATGCATGCTGCTACTTCCCCCTCTTAAGCTCGGAGCAGACATTACTAATCAATCATCTGCAGTCTCTCTTGGTGGAGTGCAGTCGTGAAGTCATAATCTTTCCCAGTGTGCTTCCCGAGGCAGACACTACCACTAATGTGGAGATAGGAAATAAGACTTATTTGTCATCCCTAATCTGTTATTTACTCAACATTGTTCAAGGTATTACAGGGAAACATGAGTATGAAACATAATTCTTTAAAGAGCTCATAATCTACTTACAGAAAACCAAAAACAGATGAAACAATTAGAGAACGGCATAAGGCTTCAAAATTAAATTTAAAATGAATTGTAATTAGAAGAGGGAAATATTTTAATCATGTGGCATATGTTTAACCAAACAGCAATGATAATGGTTTGTTTACTGTGATCTTGTAGTTCCAAATTTTATCTGTTCATGTCTTCAACTTATCGACAACGCAGGGCATTCAGATAGCACTGGGAGAACATCTCTGTGTCCTTGCAGACAACTTACACATTTTTGTTTCGACTTCTTACACATTTTGAAGATGATTTTGTTTCCTTGGTTTCTCTCTGTTTGCTTCATTTCAGGATTGCTTGGCTGAAGATCAGAAGATAGTTACGATGTGGTAATAAATTTCAAGGACTTCAAGTGTTAGTGTCCAGAGATGTCTGCGAAGAGCCAGCTAAGGAAAAGCTGAACTTATAATAAAGCCTCCTTAAATCAGATTAATCTGGAATTTATAATAATTTGATCAGGCCCTGGGTCGATGGTTACCAGTATGTTACTTAAGGACTTAGAAAAGATTTAGTAAATAAAGCTGTAACATAAGTTCCTTAATTATGTACGAGAACAAACTATTTTCAGCAATTTTAGAAACATCTAGTTTACTTTTTACAGAGTAATTGCATGTAATGAGAGACTTTCCCTTTGAATACTCTTTTTGCTATTATAGTTATAAATTTTTCTACTCACGAGTAGACTATGAGCTTTTCCAAGCATTGTTTCTTGGCCTCATTCACATTCTAATAGTACTTGGACATAACCCTACTTCACTAAAAAGTTTACAATTCAGAAATTATGCAAGTTGATTGACCTCTAATACAGTGTGAGATACTATTTCGGTGTTGGTGTGTTTTCTTTCTTTTTCTCTTTTAAAAATCATTTCCCCATGATACTTTAAGCACTGTGAAGAGGCACGGACTCTTAAAGGTCTTTTGGAACCTATTCCAGTGTTCTGACTGACCTTACACATATGCTCATTCACCTGGCTATCAGGTGTCTTCAAACTCGACACCTAGATGGCATTGTGGTTCTAGCCCCACTTCCTTCAGGAGTAAGGTAGTCGAAAAAATATGAACATTGAAGTCTATCAAACCTGAGACCAAATCTCTGTTGGCTGCTTATTCTCTAGCTATATAAATTTGAGAACTTTGTTTATGTCCCCATTTACGAAAAGAGGGCGATTGCTGCATCACGGGGAGTTGTTAAGTCAAGATTTCGTATACTAATTATTCTAAAGTATTTGGCATAGGGCCTGTATATTGGCTAATATATTTTTGGTTGTAAGAAAAGAAACTACTTCTGGCTTGCTTTAGATAAAATCAGATTCTTAACCGTTTCTGTCTGTCTCCTTCAGAATTGAAGGTATTACTAACTTGTTGGGCAGGGAACATACGAGGGCATGCTGAGGTTTTCAGCAGTGGGATTCCGTGACTATTTTCTCTAAGAAGCTACATGAAAGGCATTCAGTTTCAGCAGTTGTCTGTCTGCTATGTTTAAGTTCTCAAGGGAGAGACTCCAATGAACGTGTCTTGGGTCAGGTGTAGATCAATCAGCTTGGACCAGGAGGACATATACCTGCCGACGACATAGCTACTGAGGCCCCACTATGTGTGTAATATGCAGTTTACTCCCAGAGGAGGTGCCGGGCCCTGAACTGTTCACCATATTCCGCCCCTTAGCTGCCGATGTATCTGCACTTGCTTGTGCCTATGTGTACTCACACAAGCACACTCAACTGTCTCCTACTTTCAGATACAAATGGCATGATATTATGTTAGAATTAAGCTGATTTTTCTAACTTCTCTCTTAAATCTTAAGTCAAGGCCAAGCAGAACCTAACTGCCCAAAGGCAAGGTGGATTTGGGTGCCAACCAGAATCACAGATTGGATTTGTGTCGGAAAACTGATTTGATTGACCTTTCCATCTAGATAGTAATCCAGAGACTAGGCACTACAGAGAGACAGTAGAGATTTCTAGATTCCTTTATCTACCATTAGCATATCAATAGCACAGTAGCCTCTAAGTCTCAGAATTTCTTCTATAATATAGAGGACAAGCCTACCACAGCTGGGGAGGGGGGATTTAAATGCTCTTTTTGGCCGCAGGTATTGTGAGGGAGACAGACATATTCGAGGAAAACATGGGATGAAACATGAGTTGCCTAGCTTTTCTTCTCTCAGACCAAAATCCAGAAAAAGGGAGGCTTCATATCGATTGGCTAGGATTATGAGGGTAGAATGGATCTTTTTATGTTCATATTTTGAATTTTTGGAGGAGGTGGTCCTAAAGCAGTGGTTATTATAGTCCCAGGATTAGTAGTAATCAGTATCACCTGGGAACTTGGTGGAAATGCAAATTATCAGACCCTACTCCAGATTTGCTGAATCAGGAACTGTGATCAGGCTCAGCAATCTGTGTTTTAATGACCCCTTCAGGTGATCCTGACCATGGCCTAAGTTTGAGAACTACTGGTCTACTGCAACCTATCTCCTCCCTCCCTGGCCCATTTCTCCCTTCTCAATTTAGAGAAAGGGAGACTGGAACCAGAGGAAAGTTCATTCCCTAAAATTCCTTTTGATTCTGCATGTCTAAGATCATTGTGGTCTTCTAAATCTTTACTATTGGCATCATAGTTGATGGAGATGCCCTATGGGGGTTCCTCAGCTTCTATATCCTACATCTAGTCCTCCTACGTCCCATGGGAAAGCAGCAACCTTATTTCCCCCCATGCTATAAGAAATAACCCAGCCAAAACCATGATCTGCCTTCTAGATCTTATTTGTCTTCCAGAAAGATGCACTCCTCTTTGGAGTACCAAAGTCTTAAATCAATACAGTTTAAAATCGCAGCCAGAAATCAGTGACTTTGCAAGTGAATCATTACATATATTCATGAGAAGCACCATTTCCACCTGCCCAGATGTTTTTCCAGATTCCTTATATTCTAACCATTAAAGAAATGGCAATACGTTTAGGTTGCAAGCCTAGAGTATGTGTATGTTGCATCCCTCAAGACCGCGTCTCAGTATTGCCAGGGATTATGATGACAGCTAAATCGTAAGGTCAATGTCACCTCTATAAAAAGCCACCTTCTTTTGGATAACACTAAAAATGATAAGACTGTAGATGTTGTAGGGATTAGCCCACTGTCATACTATGCAAGAAATCAAGGCAGAGTATAAGGGATTCAGTAAACACACGTAGGAAAATGATGACAAAGGAAGTAGGATCAAATTCAAAATAACCGATCCTGATGATAGGGCAAATCACTGCTCAAAATATAAGTTGTTGAAGGGAATTAATCTATGACATAGTCCCTATGCTTGTTTCCTTATTTGCAAAATGAGGGTAATACCTACTTCACAGCATTCCAGAACCAACACAGTATTTAGCAGAGGTTAAGACTCAGTAAATATTAATTCTTATTCTCTTGTTTTCCCTACCATTTTATCATCAGATTAGGTCCAAGTAAGGGGAGATGTTGCGCTATGGGAAGCAATATTGTGAAATATTAGGACTTTTTCATTTACTGGTATTGGGACTATAAAGCAAGAGATTGAAACAGGTAATTAATTACAAAATTATATCTAAGCTGCATGCTCAGGCCACAAACAGTCAGGAGTCTAGAATCTAGTATAGTGGAAAGTGAGAGACAGATCTGTACTTAAATCTTGAGTATGAAAGACTTAAATTCTGATTCCATTCTTTGTCTCTTCCACTTATTGGCTGGCTGAGCCTCCTGAGTCCCTCCAAATCTCTGAGTCCTCGCCTATAAACGTCAGGATAATGTCTTACCTCATAAGGTTGCTTTTTGGAGTAAATGAAAAAGTTATATAAAATACCGAGAGCACTCCTGGTCAGTGTGCAGTGTGGAACTCTCTTCGACGATGTAAACGTTCTATCTGCTCTGACCGATGTGGTAGACGCTAGCCTCATATGGTTATTAAGCACTTGGGAAATTGCTAGGACAACCGAGAAACTGAATTTTAAATTTCATTTCATTTTAATTAATTTAAATTTAATGAAGTACTAGCTGTTTAAAAAATGCCTACGAGCCTCCCTTTTGTGGTCTTTTTGTATTTTATTTTTACTTGTTAGTATAAAGTTTTAAAAGTCTTATACTCGAATGTAAATCCCATAGACGGAATGTGTGTGCGCCCTCAAAAATTCATATGTTGAAACCTAATCTCCAATGTCATGGTGTTAGGAGGTGGGGCCTTTGGGTGGTGATTAGGTCAGAGAGTGGGGCTTTCATGAATGAGATTAGTGTTCTTATAAAAGAGACCCCAGAGAGATCCCTAACCCTTTCCATCGAGTGAGGACACAGAAAGGAAACCACTGTCTGTGAACCAGGAAGTGGGCTCTCACTAGACACCAAATTTGGTGGCTCTTTAATCTTGGACTTCCCCGCCTCCAGAATCATGAGAAATAGATTTCTGTTGTTTATAAGACATGCAGTGTAAGGTATTCTGTTATAGCAGGCCAAAGGGACTAAGACGGTAAAGAATAAATAAAATACAATCCAAAGATTATTTTCCATCTGATCCTCCTCCCACACACAAAGCAGAAGCCCGGAGGAGTGTGTGAGACTGAAAAGGCTGATGAGGTAGGAAGGGCCCAGCGGAGAAAATGAACTTAACAATGGCATGGCATGTAAGCACATTAATCCAAAGAGGCAGAGAGTCCAGTGATAGATCCAGGAGTACAAGCCAGGGACACCCGGATGAACACGGAGGAAATCCACAATCACAGGGATTTTTATGGTCAGACAGGGAGTCAGGAAGGCCAGCTGTTCTCGGGGCATTCAGCGGTCTGGGGACTTGGTACCAGACACAAGCAAGAACCTAGAAGTGGATAAGAATTTGCATAACAAGAGCCTAGAAGATTGCAATTAGTTGTCCAAAGTCACACAAGTGGTCACTGGGAGATTGAGAGTATTTCTTCCGAATGAACCAGTTATTGGACAGACATAAAAATAGGCGATTGGTTTTTACTGATGATCAACATGTTCACCAAAGTCATTCCAAGGAGCGATGTAAAAGCAGTGACATCAGCATATAACAAAAGGAAGTTCTTTCTGGGATAATTAATTACAGAAATTGTAGCCATGCCATGGCTCAAACTACCCTAATCCCCAAATCTAATTTTTATAATCCCATCAACAGTATCTCCTTACATTTCCAGTGAACAATCTAATAGTAAAGAATGATAGTCGGATATAAAATTATCGAGACTTCACTGCCTTTACAAAAAGCATTAGAAAGCATTTACTGGCATGTTATGAAGTATCATAAATAATTAAAATACATCTACTTATTAAAATATCAGAATGGATAGTGATGTTATCGCCTAGTTGTTTATTTCCTCGTGGTCATTTTTAAAATTCGATAACCTCCAGAAGTTAATTGTCATTAGTGCAAAATGGAAAAACATATGTGATTAATGGGTTGAAGAAAGAACAAAATGGGGCATTGACTGTATATTTTACTGAAAGACGAGAATACCAATTAAAGTCTTCAATAGAAAAAACAATTCAGAAATGAGTCAACATTTTGCTAATGCTCCTTTTAGAGACAATTATTTAAGTTCTACTTATGAGTGAATTACAGTTGTAGTCAACTTTGAAATGTTGGTTGAATCGGAGTCTCTGAAAAACCATCAACATAAAATTCAGACTTCAAACTTCAAATACCTTTTCACTTGTTTTAAAATTAGTAGCTTCAATCAGCACAGGACATGTAATCCAACCCTGACAAACTGTGAACCAGGAAACTATGATGGGTTTGCAACTTCTCTCTCCTCACTGTGGACAACATCCGGCATCTGATTTTGAGCATGGTAAACACCTGTGTATTTGAAGTCACGTGTACCTGTATGGTACAGACTTTTAGGTTGAAAAGTTAGGTTTTAGGTTAGACTTTTAGGGTGAAAGAGACAGCTAATGTTATCCAGGCCAACTTGCAAATTTTACTGATAAGGCCTAGAGCTGTGCTTCTTAAAATTTAGCAGTCGTATCTTGTTAACATGCAGATGATGATTCTGTGGTTCTAGCAAGCTCCCAGGTGATGCACGTACTGCTGTTGGCAAAACCGTATATTAAGAGCCTAAAGAACTGAAGTACTTGTCCAAAGTCACAGAAGCCAGAAGAATGAGGATTAGTATTTCTCATTCTCATTAGTACCTCTCATTCCCTCCCAACCCCCCTTGCTTCTTTTAAATTAAAAACATGTTTTAATATTTATTTATTTTTGAGAGAGAGACAGAGACAGAGACAGAGAGAGAGGGAGACACAGAATCTGAAGCAGGCTCCAGGCTGAGTTGTCAGCACGGAGCCTGACACTAGGCTCGAACCCGTGAATCGCGAGATCGTGACTTGAGCCGAAGTCGACTGTTGAACCGATTGAGCCACCCAGATGTCCGCAAACCCCCTTCCTTTATTTTTTAATTTTAGTATGTGTAGCACGATAATTAAGAGCACAAACTTGTAAACAGCCTAGGTTCAAATCCTACCTTCGCCACTCACCTTACATTGTTGTGACCTGGCACAAGTTCTATAATCTTCTTTTTCCCTCTGTTTCATCTTTTGTAAAATGAGAAAATAATAAAACACAGGCATTTAATAAATGTTAACCTCCACAGCTATGATTATGATCAGTATCCCATCCTTCCTGCTACATGGCACTACCTCGAGCTCACAACCTACGTGAGAGATTGTGTGGGAACAATAGTGGTTGGTTGTTTTCTTACTAGAGAAGATCGGAAACATGAACAACAATTTAAACTACTTTTGGCCTAGGCGATTATTTTGATAATGCGTTGATATTTGAGTGGGACAGTGTTTGAAGTATTAGGAATCCATTCCAAGTGATCAGGAGCTGATTCTGGTGAATGCAAAAGCTGGCCAGTATTTCTGCCAAGTCACTGCTTCCTTCTCCATCTTGGAAAGTGACTGCCCTTTTTGACTGATATAAAGCATTTTTCCAGTCTTTATTACTTTTCTTTTTAATTTTTCTTTTTTAAAATGTTTATTTATTTATTTTGAGAGAGGGAGAGAATGAACATGGCGGGGAGAGGGTCAGAGAGGGAGAGACAGAGAATCTTAAGCAGGCTCCACGCATGTGGAGCCAGACTCGGGGCTCGATCTCATGACTGTGAGATCAGGACCTGCGCCGAAATCAAGGGGCAGAGGCTTAATTGACCGAGCCCACCCAGACTTAATTGCGTTGAGCCTCTCTTTATTTTTTATTTATCTTTAAAAAAAATTTTTTTTTTAAACGTTTATTTATTTTTGAGACAGAGAGAGACAGAGCATGAACGGGAGAGGGAGACACAGTCAGCACAGAGCCCGATGCGGGGCTCGAACTCACGGACCGCGAGATCATGACCTGAGCCGAAGTCAGACGCTTAACCGACTGAGCCACCCAGGTGCCCCTCGAGTGTCTCTTTAAATAGAGGTAGGTAGCACTTGTGTTTTCGAAGGGATTTGACAGTCTGTAAACTACAGCTAGGAGAGCTGTCAGTCAATCTTAATAACATCTCTGTTGCTACTGAAGTTCAGGACGTGTCACCCCCAAACGTGACACTTGGGCATGTTGATCATTTTGAGCCGAAACGGCAGGTGTTTAGGAGCAACAGATGCGGGCAGGACTCTCTGACCTACCCTTTTCTACCTAAAAACAGGCCGTAAATTTTTCCCATGGGAAAGGTGCCCTCCCTGTGCCCAGGAAGAGAACATCCTTATCACCAGACTGGAAAGCGATGCTGAAATGGATCTGTACGTTTACTAAAAGAACCCTTATCTTCACTAGTTGTCCTGCCCCTGCATGTCTCCCAGTCACTTCCCCACTATTTATTGTCTCCAGCCCAACCCCCTGCTCTTGCTTGTCAATTCTTGACAGATGTATCGTTTCCTTGTCTAAAAGGTGAACGCTGCCTGCTCTGGTCACTTCTTCCTGGCCTCATTCTCTTGTGAAAGCTCTCATCGACATGTAAAAATTTAATGAAGTCTCTATGCTTTCTTCCGATCACTCCGTCTTTCATCAGTTTAATTCTTAGGGCCAGCCAGAGACCCTAAGAGGGTAGAGGAGAACTTGTCCTTTTGGCACCGCTGTCAGAAACTCGAAAGCAAGGTTTGCTGTGGATAAACCGAAGCAAAGAAATGACTGTGAAAAGGAGCCATTGAGGAAGTCTTGGGGAATCGGGTTTTTTGTTTTGTGTTTGAAGATTAACTTGACTTTGGAGTTTGATTTGGAGTTAGCTCTCCTGGGTTCTTCAGAATGGTGAGAACCATGCTGTCTTTCATTGTTTCCCGATGGGAGTGTCTTCCAACACCTTAATTGCTCCTATTTTGCTTGCCCCCAGCCACCTAATTTTTATCCGTGTCCTTAATTGCCCCTGCCCGCAAGGAACAATGTCGCTATCGCTTGCTGCAAGATGATCCCCGCTCCAGGTGGTTTCACGGCAAGATGAACAAAGGCAAAGGAGAAAGTAATTTATTTCTTGAAAAGCAGAATGCCAATTCACTAGTGGACAATTAAACCTAGAACTGTCACACCTACTAAAATACGCATCAGTAAGAATTGTGCAGATACAGACATGCTGATCCTTGTGACATTTACCATTGTTATTGTAACTTACAAATTAGAGTTTGTTAGAAAGCAGACTGGTGTAAAGGAAAGCCAAATCTTATCCAAAGAGTTCTTGGTGAGTAAAGGTTCAGAACAAGGATCATTTTAAAATTGAACATTAGTAGGAATAGAACCTGGGGCTCCAAGCAGGGTGAGCCTATTATGATTTTAGAATACTGTGTTATCGTGCACCTGAAAGTGAAGAGATTGACATTTAATCACATTAGGTCAAAGACAACCCTAACTTCATAGGGGACTATAGCAATAATATTCTAGCATATCTAGTTATTTGTTCAAGGATATAGTTCCTGAATCACAGGAACATTAAAACTAAAATTAATAATTTGAATCCTGGAAGGTGCAAAGCATTGCATCTATACTCAAATTATATTTGATGATATATCTTCAGAATAAAGAATTCACATTTCGCTTTGTTGAAAGCAGATACTAACACTTTTACATGGACAATTTAAGTGCATTCAATTCTAGTTTATAATTTTAATTAGCTCAACAAATTCTTACTGATTTTATAACATAATCCAGAATCTAAACTAATTGTATTTATTAAAATTACTGTGGTATTTATACTAACATTTTATTGTGTGCTTGAAAGACCACATGCAAACATGTATTAGTAATTTGAATCCATCTGTGAAAATGATATAGATTTGACTATATTTGAATAGCCCAGGCCTTATTTATGATATTGCTATTATCTTATTTTCCTAGGCTTTATACAACATTCATAAGTGCCAAGAAGTTTGAGGTTATATTATTGAACGTAAATGCGTTTTTTTTGTAAGGTGATAGGTGATACACGGCTTTCCAGTAACACACACACACACACACACACACACGCACACACACACCACAATTTTTCTCTTTTGAACATACAATGACAGTGTTGGCAGGGGAGTAAGCAAGATGACAAAATTATTTTGAGTGTACCATGTCCTTTAAAACAAATCATTGAAGTCATGTCAGCAGGCAAGAAGTCAGTATATTAAAAAAGCAGTCCAACCAAGTCCTCTATCAGTAATTCATCTATCAGTAATTCATTCATTTGTTCATGCCTCCACCCATCCACCAACATATGGCCAGGCTCTATGCTAGGCTCTACACAAGTTTCTTTATTTTTTTCTTTTTAAAAAAATTTTTTTAAAGGTTTATTCATTTCTCAGAGACAGAGAGGCAGAGCGTGAGCAGGGGAGGGGCTGAGAGAGAGGGAGACACAGAATCCGAAAGAGGCTCCAGGCTCTGAGCTGTCAGCACAGAGCCCGAGAAGGGCTTGAACTCATGGATCGCGAGATCATGACCTGAGCCGAAGTCGGATGCTCAACCGACTGAGCCACCCAGGCGCCCCTATTTTTTTCTTTCTTTATTTTTTTATTTTAGAAAGAGAGAGAGAGAGAAAGAATCTTAAACAGGCATCACACTCAGCATGGAGCCTGGCACAGGGCTGGATCCCAAGACCCTGGGATCATGACCTGAACCGAAATCAAGCGTAAGATGTGCAACCAACAGAGCCACCCAGGTGCCCTGGCTCTACACAAGTTTCTATGAATGAAACTTGGTCCTTGTTATTGACAAGTATACAGTCAAGACAAAAAGATGGGCTCAGCTTCTTCTTACATTATTATGTAGTTTGATCCTTTGGCTTAGTTTTTTATTAACGATAGCTCTAATTTTTTGTTTAATGCTTTACATTCCTTCACTGTATTTATCACTTCTTAACGAATTTCTCTAGACGCATTTCTTGGTAAGTAATCAAGCCTCTTCTCAGTTTTACTCTTTAATTTTTTTCTTATTATTTTAATTTCTTAATTCAGTTATTTATTCCTACCATCTCTAAAAAAATGAGATATAAATGACATGTAACACTGTATTGGTTTTAGTTGTGTAACATAATGATTTGATATATGTACCTATTGTGAAGTGATCATAATCTCATGGTTTGTGAGTTCAAGCCCTGCATTGAGCTCCATACTGACAGCACAGAGCCTGTTTGGGATTCTCTCTCTCTCTGCCTTTCCCCCATTCATGCGCCCTCACTCTGGCTCTCAAAATAAATCAATAAACTTTAAAATAAAAATTAAAAAATACAGCTTACAGACAGGACCTCAAACCAGACCTACTGAATTCATTTCTTCTTATGGAACCTGCACCTGTACATTTTCAGTAGATTCCGTAAGTATTTCTGATGTTCAAGAAGGGTTGAAATCTGTACAAGCCCAAAGAATCTGAATAAGTGATCATAAGAAGTCCAGAGACACCCGAGAAAAGTAATCGCGTGCTAGTAATTTCCATAGGTTTATAGAAATGGTGATTAGGGGGAATTTAAACTTCTGTAGACTTTCAGGTCTATTAACAAGTTACAAAGCTTCTATAATTCTCCACAAAGATGGCCATTGATTCTGAACAATGATTTTTCATCACATTTGAGTGCTGAGCAGTATTTATTTATACTCTCAACGAAAGTTACTTTTTGCCTCCAAAATGATTGATTTTTCACTTTAGTGGAGTTCCTTTCTCTTGCATTAAACTCCAGGAAATGGGGGAGCTGGGAGGGGTGCGGAGGTGATGTGTATTCAGCACATGTCTCAAGTAAATCATGAAAGCCCTTGCAAACACACCTTATAGCTGTCAGCTGCTTTATTCACAAAGAATGGCTCTTTGGCAATATATGTTTAAGTTGGTGACAATGAGTACAAAAAATGGTATTGAATTTTAACATATGTAATGCACAGGCAATAGCTTATTTCACCTGGCGACTATTCATTCCACTTTTCTAGGTGCAGCAAACAAATTTTCAATGAAAATGATCTAACTATTAACAAATGATTTCTATTAATAACTAGGGCAAGTGACTTCTTGCTGACTGCGTTTATTTACTCTTTTCCGTCTGTGGGGGTGTGAGGGAAAGTGGACGCGATCATGCACATCTCCTCTTTTATTGTACCGAGAAACTCTGTTAAGGGGCTGAGAAACACAGGTGAGCTTATTTAAACTAATGATTTCAGAATTAGGCCTAAGCAGTAAATTCTGTTAGATTCCCTTCTTTCATTCAATTGTTGCATTTTCTGAAATAAAATTAAAATCCATTAAGTCCTTTGAAAATATGTACAATGGGGATTCCCCGGGTGGCTCAGTAGTTTAAGGGTCTGACTTTGGCTCAGGTCACCATCTCACAGTTCGTGAGGTCATGATCTGGCGGTTCGTGAGGTCATGATCTCTCAGTTCGTGGGTTCGAGCCCTGCATCAGGCTCTGTGCTGACAGCTCGAAGCCCGGAGCCTGCTTGGGATTCTGTGTCTCCTTTTCTCTCTCTGCCCCTCCCTTGCTTGTGTGCGCTCTCTCTGCTCTCTTTGTCTCTCTCTCTCTCTCTCTCAAAAGTAAATAAACTTAAAAAAAAAATAAAACATGTAAAATGGTTACATAATTTACTTCACATGCTGCTTGGTGACTTTATAGGTTTTTATTTGTTTTGTTTGTTTGTTTGTTTGAAACTACGGTCCAGGAGGGAGAACTCACGGAATTTCTTCCTGGTGCTTCTAGTCACTGGGGAGAATGAGGTAAGGCTTCTTACCAGGGCCTCCTATGGCAAGGGCTTCCTGTTTAAATGCTGGCAGGGGCAGCAGATTTGCAGAAATGTCCAGAGGTTTGTTTGTAGCTATTTTAGAAGTTACTCTTGTCAAAGGTTGCTAGTCACCCAAAATTTTGAAGACTTTATTGCTGAAGTCTAAGTAAGTTTTAGAAGTTTATTTACTTATTCGGCAGTGATTTGAGTGCCCTTTGCTTATGTGCCAGGCACCAAGAGAGGAATTGAACGTACAGAAATTATCCGGACTGCAAAGAAATCTAGAAGAGGAAGCTGACTGGTAAATGACACGGTATTAATAATTAGTAATTCAGAAATATTTTTATATGTGCACATTTAGGTGGGGGCCTCTAAGGGCACCTGGGTGGCTCAGGCGGTTGGGCGTCTGTCTTTGGCTCAGGTCATGATCTCACAGTTCATGGGCTCCAGCCCTGCGTTGGGCTCTGTGCTGACAGGATTCTCTCTCTCCCCCTCTCTCTGCCCCTTCCCTGCTCACGCTCTCTCTTTCTTTCTCAAACTAAATAAATAAACTTACACACACACACAAAATGAATGGAGGCCTATACTTTCCATGCTGGTGTGGCCAGTTAAGATTAGATTGACAATCTCTGAGAGTCAATCCAGAAGCAAAAAGATGCTCTTTGAAAGGAAAGTGCCTTCACCTTTGAAGTAACTAATGAAACCCACCTGCACCGGCCCAAACCGGATGACGACTCAGCCTCGAGGCACCCTTCTTAAGAAGTTACCTGCCCTACTTTCCCCTCCCTGCAGGTATTTCCCTGTGATCAGTCGCTTCAGTTTGAACTGAAGATTTCTTTTTTCCAAAACTCGTTGCAGGAAGAGTTCCTTGCGAGAAAACACGAGCCCCGCACACATCCCAGGTGAAGAAGAAATGCACGAAGAGAAGGGTAGAGGAGACGGACTTGTTTCCCTCAACAGCCAAAGTGGCTTTTGGAGATCACTATGCCCTAGGCACTGCTGCCCAAAACAAGCAAATGTGCCAAATCATAAACTGTCAAAGGAACGACTTCAGGAGGGCCTGCCAGGTCTGAGTCTGCTGCCTGGCCAACCGGCTGCCTACTGACCGAGCCACCGTGCGGGCCGGCTGCAAATCTTCGCCTTGTCGCCTCCACGGGGTGACTTGCCTTTGTGTCCCCCACTCCCCCCCTCCCAACCCGGACAGCGCTCCCAGGGAGGTGAGTACTTGATGTCTTCAGGGGTATAAGCTAGGAAGCCTTACCCACCTGGTGACTCAGCTCACAGGCTTGAGTAAGAACTTAAATATGCTAAAAAGGTCTAGTGCTCTCACTTGTAAATTAAGGTCCTGAGGGAGAAATGGGTCCCAGCCTCTACTATCCTCAAGGACTGCTTGAGTGGGTGTGACAGCTTTGGGGGATTTCTGAAAATGTCTGAGGCGTCCCAGTCATGGAAGAGATATACAATCTATGCCAATGACTCGAAGCTTATTTCATAGCTAGCTGAATCTGGGCTTCCATTAAGCGAACGATACTATTAAAATGTTTTACCTGGGCGTTTGGGTGGTGAGGATAGGGAGAAGAGAAACAGAAACATGTTTGTCATGAAAAGGAAACAAAGTTAATAGTTCTCAAAATGTCCTCACGGGCAACCGGGTCGTTCTGTGGATTTTGACAGAGCCCTTAAGGAAAGTGGTGGGGGAAATGGCATTGAAATGACTGAAACCGACATTGAAATCAGCTGAGTCACCTGGGCACAAACCACAAAGAACCATTTCCCAATCAAAAACGTTGTGTGGTGTATGGCTTATGGTTCTCTGGAATGACGGGACTAGCAACAGAATCCCTGTTCTCACTTCGGGACCAGGCTGCCAGTCTGGGGACAGGTGGTCGTAGACTGTGGCAGAACGTGGCTTGGGCTCATCTTTTGGGCCTACTGAATACACCTTATAAGTTGGCACATCCATGAAATAGACGGGGTTTCATATTCTCGTGATGAAGAATTTGTTTCAGCTTCTGCGTAGACTTTCATTCATTCAGTTCTGCAGTATATAATTAACTGTCTGCTAAGTGCTAAGCACAGGGGCTGAGTGAACAAACCCACAATCCCTGACCCGAAGGCACATGGCGTCAGGTTCGTAGAAGATGAACTTACATGTGCGGTCGATGAGGAAACCACGCGGTACAAGCGAAGTACCTGAGAGTGGAACGAAATCGTGTCTAAGAATTCCATAGCTGTGGTCTGTTGTCCATTTTTAAGTTAGTTTCTGTGTATGGTGTGAGATGGGGTCCAGCTTCACACTTTGGTGTGCAGATAACCGGTTGTGTCAGCACAACTTGCTGGACAGAACCTTCTCCGCCCCATCGAATTGTTTCGGCACGTCTGCAACAGATCATTTGGCCCTCAACTTAGGAGTCTATTTCTGAACTCTCCATTCGATCCCATTGATCCATATTCTTGTCCTAGCACCGCACTACCTTTGAATACTGTAGCTACATGGTTGTTTTTGAAATCAGGAAACCTTTCCATGATGGTTTTTGTTATTCTGGGTGCCTTGCATTTCCATATGAATCCTAGAACCAGCTTGCCAATTTCTGCAAAGAAGTCAGCTGGGATTTTGATAGGATTCTATTGAATTTCCACATCGATTCGGGGAGTGTTGCTATCTTAACAGTATGAAGTCTTCCAAATCATGAACACGACAGGTCTTTCTATTTAAGTCTTTAAATTTCCTGGAACAATTTCTTGCTGTTTTCAGTACACAAGTTTTACATCTCTTTTGTTAAATGTATTCCTATGTATTTTATTCTTTTTGAGGCTACTGTAAATATTTTCTTAATTTTATTTTTGAATCGGTGCCTTGCTGGTACATAGAGAGACAATTGAGTTTTGTCTATATTTTTTTCAGTTTGCAATCTTGCCGAAGTCACGTATTCAATATAAGTCATTTAGTGAATTCCTTAAGATTTTTCTATGTTTAAGATGATGTCCCTGTACTTCTATCTTTCCAAATTTGATGCCTTTTATTTCATTTTCTTACCTAATTGCCCTGGCCAGAACCTCTAGTACAATGTTGACTGGAAGTGGCATGATGGATATCCTTGTCTTATTCTTAATCATTCAGTCTTTCAGCATTAAGTAGTGGATTAGTTGTGGGGGGGGGGGTTTGTTGTGTTTTGTTTTGTTTTTGTAGATGTCCTTTATCAGGCTGAGAAAGTTTCCTTAGATCCCTAGTTTGAGTGTTTTCATTACAAAGGAATATCAGATTTTGTCAGATTCTTTCTGTGTTGGGCATGATCCTGTGGTTTGTCTTCTATTTTTTTTGATGTGGTGTGGTATGTAAATGGGTCTTCAGATGCTAAACCAACCTTGCATTCAGGGGCTCAATCCCACTTGATCATGACGTATAGGTCGTTATTCCTGGATCTGGCTTGCTAGAATTTTATTAAGAATTTTGACATCTATATTCATAAGAGATATTGGCTTTCTTGCTTTTGTGTGCCTGGTTTGGTATCTAAACTACAAAAGAACTCTTACAACTCAATAGTGAAAGACAGCCCGACTAAAAATGGGTGAAGGATTCAAATAGACATTTCCCCAAAGAATATACACAGGTGGCTAATAAGAATATGAAGATACTCTATGTCAGTAGCCATTACAGACATGTAAATCAAAACCACTGTGAGATAACCCTTCACTCCCATTAGGATGGCTAGAATCAAAAAGAGTTGGTGAGAATGTAGTAAATATCCAGAAAGGCATTATAATAGCCCCAAACTGGAAAAATACTTAAATTTGTTAACTGATGAATTGGTAGATGAAATGTATATGCATACAATGGAGAATTATTTCTTTTTTTTTTTTTTTTTTTTTTTAAATTTTTTTTTTTTTTAACGTTTATTTACTTTTGAGACAGAGAGAGACAGAGCATGAACGGGGGAGGGTCAGAGAGAGAGGGAGACGCAGAATCCGAAGCAGGTTCCAGGCTCTGAGCTGTCAGCACAGAGCCCGACGCGGGGCTCGAACCCACAAACAGCGAGATCACGACCTGAGCCGAAGTCGGACGCTCAACCGACTGAGCCACCCAGGCGCCCCGGAGAATTATTTCTTGATAAAAAAGGAAGCAAGTACTTATATGCTACAGATTAGATGAACTTGAAAAACATTTTAAGTGCAAGAAGCCAGTCACAAAAGACCACACATTATATGATTCCATTTATATGAAAGGTCCAGAATAGGTGAATGTATAGAGATAGAAATTAGACTCGTGTTTGCCTAAGGCTGCAAGGTGGTGAATGGGAGAGTGGGGAGGGGGAGAGGATTGTGGGTAAATAGAGTGATTGCTAATGGAGACAGCTTTATTAATTTTTTTTAATGAAAATGTTGTAAAATTGATTGTGGTGATGGTTGCATAACTCTGAATATATGAACATACTAAAAGACATTGAAGTGTGTACCTCAAAAGGGTGAATTGTAGGGTGTGTGAATTATCTTGGTAAAGTGGTTATGTGTAGATGAAAACATGATTCTGTGAGCTAGACAACCTGGCAAGTTTTTCACATCCATTCTATAATGACTGAAGCAATCCTGTTAGGGGGAGAGTATTATTACCCTCACTTGACACATCAGAAAATGGACGCTTAAAGAGGTTAAGTAACTTGTCCCAGGTCACATACCTTGTAAATAACAGATTTGGGATTCAAAGCAGGCACTGTGCTTGTAAAGTCCAGAGTTAACCACAGACCTCTCATGGCTGAGCAGACGTCTTATTTCAGTTCAACTGACCTCTGTGTACCCCATTTTTCCCATCCTATGTTACATTTTGTATTAGCATAAGGATAGAAAAATGGAGGCTAAAAGCTATTTAAGTAATGTGACTAGCCTTATAAATTTGTACCTACTGAAGAAGAAACACAATGATCGATGCTGGCTATTTAAGATGACCATTCAACGCTCCGTGTGTGTGTGTGTGTGTGTGTGTGTGTATTCTGAATAGACCTGTTCTTCAAGAGAATTCACATCTATGAACATTTTTCAAAAAAGACTGTTCAAGAGCATAACTAGTTTAAAACACTGATTTTTGCTGCAGTGAATTAAAGCAGGGACATAAGGTCCTATTTTCCTTTTCACAAACTCTTTGCCATCTGGTTTTCAGTGTCCCCTTAACATAGTTTTAAGGCTATGAAATTCTGTACATCTTTATGAAGCTCAAGAATTGACCTCTGAGAGGGAAAAATCTTATTTTATTATGCCAACACCACACATCATAACTCTTATTTTGCTTGGAGATCTCATTCAATGTCATCACCAGCATGTGCAACAAGAGATACGTCATGTTTATGGCTAGAATATTCCTTTTATTTCCAGTTATAGTTTTCCCATAAAATCTCTATTGAAAATAATCTCCATGCAGTCATTGAATGTTATTGCTTGGAACAGAAATGCTAAAACAATTTGCTTATTTAGGATCTTGCACCATTCCCAGCATTTCGAAGTGTCTCGATCTCTCATGAAATATCTTTTCAGCCAGAGCAGTAGTAATGTGAGTCCGTGGCTTTTCTTGTCATGTATTTTATGGGATTGTGTTACCTCTATAATATATTTTGTATTCCTCCCATGTGTATTAGAGTACAATGAGTAAATAATTCTATGTTGACGCTTTTCTCCCAGATATTTTATAGCTATGATTGGCACTCTCTCAAGAGTTGGTCATTAAAAAATAGAATAATTTTGGGGGATCCACGAATGATAAAAGGCAGAACTTGTACATCATACTAAGGTCCAAAAAATACTGGTACACATCTTCACAATTAGATTTCTTTAGTCTTCTACCTATCCTCTTTTCTGACTATATAAGCCCCCTCTAGAACTGGGTAAGCAGGGGGAGGCAGACCTTGCCCCAGGAAGAAGGGCAGGAGAACAAGAAGGTCTCTGGAAAATCCTGAAGGTCATGCTCTGGAGACAAAATCCTAAGGAGTGGTGGGGGTGAGGAAGGGAAGGTTGCAGGGGAAGAAGCTGGAAACAAAGTCCAATGGGAAAGAGCCTAGCAGAACTAGCAGGATGGGGGCAGAGGAAGGAATGATTTGGGTGAATTCCATAAATGCAGATGAAGTATGTAAAACTTGGTACGTGAGATCTGGTGCACTGAAATGAATGTGGCGTTGGAGTTGGATCTAGACTCAAATCTTGCTTCATAAGCTGGCTTGGATAAACAGTCCATTAGACTACTGGATCAGAATGATCTGGAGCATATGTTATTAGAGGAATCCTAGACTCTACTGTAGACCTTCTGCATTAGTATTTCTGGGGGTGGGGCCCAGGAACATGCATTTGAACTCACCACTTAGGTGACTGTTCTGCTCTATGTAAGAGTACTCTACAGCCTTGATGCCTAAGGTGTGGTCTATGGTTCAGGACCAGCAGCATCGGCATCACCTGGGAACTTGTGAGAAATGTAAATCCTCAGTCCCTATCCAAGCCCTGCTGAATTTGGATCTATATTGACTCTATCAGATTCCCTAGGTGATTCAGGTACTCATTAAGGTTTGGGAAGGTCTGATCTATAGGGGTTTTGTGGGGATTAAAGACACGAAATATAAAGTGTCTGCCATATTATAGGCATACATGCTCTTTGTTACCATTTCCTTTTTGATCAAGTAGACGATAGTGATCTGGGAGGGCCCACGGGTATAAGATTAGGGTAAACAGCTGTCTTGCTCTCCCTTTCCCTTGGGATCTATGCCCACTGCTCTTATGCTTCCCAGCTTTCCAGCATATTCTACACAAACCTTTCTTTCTTGAAAGCACATCACGTTCTTCTTCTTCTATCAACGCGTCAAACAGATGTGTTTTGGTGGCTCCTGTACCAACACTTCAGGGCGGAATCAGAAGACACGGCTTTAACTCTTGGCTTGGCTAATTGTTGTCTAAGACCTTGGGTCGACCTTGCTCAGTCTCAATTGTCTCAGTTCTAAAAAGAGTATAATGATGGTGGAAATGATACACTTTATCATACTAAAACCTAAGAGTCCTATCTGCCCCTATTACCTTTGGGGTGTCAATTGGACAAGTAAGCAAGAGATGATAAAAAAGCATGAGAGTCAATATTTTCTTTTAAGTTTTAAACACTTCAATACTGTGAATAAATTTTATGAAATTCTCTGTTCTGCTCTGATGACAAAAATCTACTTTTAGAAATAGGGGAGGGGGCGCCTGAATGGCTGGGTGAAGCATCTAACTTCGGCTCAGTTCATGACCTCATGGGTTGTGAGTTCAAACCCCGCATCAGGCTCTCTGCTATCAGCACAGAGCCTGCTTTGGATCTTCTGTCCCCCTCCCTCTCTGCCCCTCCCTTGCTCGTGCTCTCTCTCTCTCTCTCTCTCTTTCTTTCTCTCTAGAATAAATAAACATTAAAAAAATAAAAATAAAAAAATAGCGTGTAAATAATCTATAATAAAAAATGAATTTAGGGGCACCTGGGTGGCTAAGTTAAGCCTCCAACTTTGGCTCAGGTCATGATCTCATGGTTCGTGGGTTCAAGCCCTGCATCAGGCTCTGTACTGACAGCTCAGAACCTGGAGCGTGCTTGGGATTCTGTGTCTCCCTCTCCCTCCCTCTCTCTCTCTCTCTCTCTCTCTCTCTCTCTGCCCCTCCCCCACCCGCACACTGTCTGCCTCTCTCTCTCTTAAAAATAAATAAACATTAAAAAAAGTTTTTAAAAAGTGAATTTAGGTATAAATTCACAAAACTTAAAAATTTACCCATCCTTAGAAAAGCGTGCGGTCCAAATTCTTGATTTTTATGGCAATAGAAACAACGGAGTGTCTTTTAAAAATGACGTCAAGCTAGTTAATGGATGTGCTTGATTTTAATTGGCATAATTGATTTGCAAAAAGTTCTATTTAATGCTGTGTTTCTAAGTAAAAACATACCTCTCTTAATGAATGTTTAATTCCCTACAGTACATTCTATTAATTCATTAGTTTCAACACTTAACTGGCTTATAGCTAACAGTTCTGAAATGAAATTTAATTCCATCAGTTGCAAGGAGTGCATTTGGTGATCATTTTGTCTTGGAAGGAAAATGGGAAGTTCCATTACTCTCAAAGGTGTGCATGGCTGATGTTCTCTCTCTCTCTTTCTCTCTCTCTCTCTTTTAAATGTTTATTTATTCTTGAGAGAGCGAGAGAGGCAGACCATGAGTGGGGGAGGGGCAGAGAGAGGGAGACACAGAATCCGAGGCAGGCTCCAGGCTCTGAGCTGCAGCACAGAGCCCAACGCGGGGCTCGAACCCACAAACCGCAACATCATGACCTGAGCCCTAGTTGGATGCTCAACCGACTGAGCCACCCAGATACTCCATGGCTGATGTTTTCTAATGGCCTTTTCAGTGCCTTTTACATGGCACTGTGGGTCCTGGGTGGATTGTGTGTTAGAGTAGATTCGAATAGCTTTTTTTTTTTTAATTTTTTTTTTTAACGTTTATTTATTTTTGAGATAGAGAGAGAGACAGAGCATGAACGGGGGAGGAGCAGAGAGAGAGGGAGACACAGAATCGGAAGCAGGCTCCAGGCTCTGAGCCATCAGCCCAGAGCCCGACACGGGGCTCGAACTCACGGACCGCGAGATGGTGAGATCGTGACCTGAGCTGAAGTCGGACACTCAACCGACTGAGCCACCCAGGCGCCCCTCGAATAGCATTTTGAAGAAAAGCTTGGCCCCATCTGTGCACATTTCCTACTTCACTTCTCTGGAATACCCCATTTTTTAGACCTCTGTTTCTTGTAGCTTTTAGACGTCACTTCCTCAAGAAGGCCTTTGTGGGCCACCAGACTGGGATAATCCCTCCTCCTCATTACATCCTCTCAGCAACCTCTCCTTCCTCCCTCAGAACTGATTCATTGTAGTTTCTTAGGCTAAATTCTCTCTCATCGGTGGTTTCACAGGGACCTTTGGCAATACCTGGAGACACTTGTGCTTGTCACGACTGGTGAAATTGCTATGGGTACATAGTAGCTAGTGTCCAGGAATGCTGCTAAACCTCCCACAGGACAGCCCCACAACCAAGATTTATGCAGCCCCACAGGTACAGCGCTACAGTTGAGAAATCCTGTTGTAGATTGTATTGTCACTTCCGTGAGAACTGCAGTGGCCACACCTGCCCCGATCAGCTCTGTTTTCCTAGCATGTAAACAGGCCTCTGGGAAAGAAGAAGCTTTCCAGAAATGTGTGTTGAATTACTCTGAACTAATCGCGTGAATGAACGAATGACAAAGGACAGCACCCTTTCATTTAGTGCATTATCAAAACCTATAAATTGGCTTCCAAAAGCAAATAGTGCTATCAGGGACTGTTACCAAGTTTGCTGCGGCTCTCGGCTTTTCAGTTTAGTTGGCAGAATTACTACTGGAGTATTTAAAAAGATACGCAGTTTGTGCCTTCCTACGTATGAAAAAATATCTTAAGATTAAGCAAGATCACTGAGCTGTGAACCTGGACCGCTGGGGTCACTTCTCCAACCTCTGAGTTGCTTCTAATAAACTGTGAATTGGTCTGTCAGTATCAGCCTCCACTGGGAATCACTGCGAGAAACAGCTCAATAGGTGTGAATGTCCTGAAGGGGATGCTGGAAATTTCCCTCATTACGTCACATAGTTGTTCTTACTAGGGCTTTATGGAATAAAGTGTCCTTTGGTTTCTGCAGTGACTCTCTTGTTTTTATCTTAGAATTATTATGAATTACAGAATTGTTGTATTGCATTGGTGGCATTGGCTACCAAGAAGCTTAAATACAAATTTCTAGCTCATTTTTATCAAGCATGTAGGATATCATGATTTGCTCACCCCTGGCTATCTTTTTAAAATTTTATTTTTCCTTTACTTTGCTTTTCATAAACTTTTTATCCCTTCACCTCTCTCCTTTCCCTCATTTTTTCTTTTCTTTTCCTTTTTTTTTTCTTTCTAAATATGCTTTGGAAATAGTGTTCTCTTCAAAAAGGACATTTTGAGAAGTAACTTACTTAATCCATAAGTATTTGAGTGCCTATTTTATTACAACTGTAGCTGTTTGGCAATAAAACTTACAGCATGCCCTGGGCACTTAAAACTTTATCAAAATGTTCATCACAAAGCATGAGTATTTCTACAGAGTTAAGAGCATGAAACATTCATGGCACTCTGTGCTTGCTGTTTCTGGAGCCTAGTCCCAGAGAGCAATCCAAGGGATGTCCTTCAGATGTCTGAGAAGAGAAAAAGTGAGAGAAGGCTACAGTAATCAAATTGTCTCACGACTAACATGACCAATTTCCTGTCCACTCAGCACATATCATGGCTGGTCACACATTTTAATTCCTTTCTAACCTTTTGAG
Source organism: Panthera uncia (assembly GCF_023721935.1). Classification (NCBI taxonomy): domain Eukaryota; kingdom Metazoa; phylum Chordata; class Mammalia; order Carnivora; family Felidae; genus Panthera; species Panthera uncia. Next base: position 61,485,299 of record NC_064812.1, on the reverse strand, counting down.
GTTTTGCTAAATTGAGTTGGTTTGGCTGTCCCATACTTACACGATGTGCGAGTGGGCCTCTTGCCAGTATTTCAGGATTCTCCTTGCCTCTGCTAAAAAAGAAATAATGACTATTGAAAAACAACAGATTTTTAAGTGCAGCACATTCTTTGTAAAATTTGGGGATGGGAGTGGAGTTGGGGACTCACGAGCAAAAAGCCAACCAAAAAATCACTCACCCAATGAATCACTGCACTGTAATGACTACTATCATTCTGATAAATTCCACTGTTTTATGCATGCATAATGACGCGTGCTTTTTTTTTTTTTAATGGAAATGGGATATTTTACATATTCCTCTGCAATTCTGGTATACTTTTGTTTGGTACTTCCTTTCCATGTCCTAGAACATTGCTCTGCTCTATATTATCAGTTTTGGTCACTGGGTGTTATTCTGTTGTATGGGTGTGTCCTACTTGATTAACCAGTTCAATATAGTTAGACATTTAAGTTATTTCCATTTTGTGTTATTATGGTGTGTGTGTGCGTGTGCGTGTGTGTGTAAGTACACATGCTTTTTAATCAGCTTGATTCTGTAATCCAAAGTCAAACAGTTGATAACTTTAAAATTTCCTTGAGACACAAATATAGAATTAGTTCCATTGTGGGCTGGTATAGCAGGGTAATTTTATAATGTACATTTGCATTAATAGTTAAATACTTCATTGTCCTATTTAGTTGGAGAAATAATTGTTTAAGGAAATTAAAGAAATGTAAGGAAATCAAACAACGTGTGCAGCCTAATTCATCACTGTATGCAGTATGCTTCTGTCTAGGCTAGGAGCATGAAGTAAATGCTAAATCTTAATTTAAAGCAACATTAGTGGTGTATCTTAGAGACCAAGAATTTCAGATGGGCATTTTTCTTTTTAAAGCAGAACGTGGAGAAAATATCTTAGAGATTGAATTTCAGTGAGCAAATTGTTGATCAAAATTAATGTGCCACTTTCAGAGCATAACGACCCAATCTTCTTTCACATAAAAGAATTAGGAGGACTATTTTATTTTCACAAATAACTGAAAAAGAGGTAGAGATAAAAGGGATGGGGAGGGAAAAGACCGACAAATCCCTGTAGACATCCCTGATTTACAGGTGGGATTCAAAAGTGCCTGCTGTGTGAAAAAGGCACCATTATGAAGAAACTCTCCTCAAATTACTCAGTCGGAAAAAAGTGAAAAACGACTCTCAGTACACCCTTTCAGTATTGTCGCCCCGCCACAGCAAATTAAATTCATTCAGGTTGACTTCATGGTATGCACCACTTGAAAACCTTTTTCTTGCCTAACCCCCCTCCCCTCAACCCCATGAACTGGTTACCCTGGAAACACGGCAAGGAGAGAATAACTGATCCAAGTACAGTGTTAGTAAACAGCACAGCTCAAATACACTAGAGGAACATTCCAGCTTGCTCTGCTGCCATCTTGGTTTTGGAGTCTGTTTCCTGCTTTGCAACATTTGGCAAATATCTTCCTTCTTACACTCTGAGGTGAAGACTGAATAAGAATGTAGGGATCACGAAGCATTGTTTTGATGCTACGGAAAGATTGGATTTTGACTGACACATGGGTTCGCTTGAATGGGTTTTAGGACCAGGTGTTAAAAAAATTTCCCCTAAACATCCAGGAGCTCAGGAAGGACCATTTCTACCCCATGCTGAGATTTGTAAGCAAAGGCTCTAGGAGGTTCCTCCTGGTGGGGTCTTTACTACCATTGATTTGCAACAGGAGAATGAGGTCAACATATGGGCCTCGTTCGTGAAGCTCTGAGTCATTCTGTCTGCCCTCTGTCATACCTTTTCAACTTTAGTAGCATTTTTCCCGCAGTGTGATGATTAGAACCGCATATCTTCACCCAAAAGTAAGTTCAGTGGTGCCCGCCAGGGCACCCCATCAGCTCCTCCGGCCTTACCCTCTCTGTCCTGGTCGTTGCTCCCTCCCAGAGAGACCTGGTGGCCTTATAGAGCACATGCTAACGAGAGCATCAGGCGGATGTTGCATTTTTTGGACAACACTTAAATGTCTGGTGTGAAGGCATGCTGTGAGGGGACTTAGCTGTCAGACTAATTTTTAAATGATCTTTCAGCACACTCTGCTCTTAATAGTAAGACCCATGGCTTTGGGAAAGGATATGAAGCCATTCTGACTCTGCTCAACAGGAAACGCCATGCCTCGTACAAGAAAAAGTCTCTGTCTATCTGACCTGTAGTTAACTCAAGCTTTTCTTCAGCGGGTCTGAAATGTGGGGAAGTAGCCTGAAGGAAAGTGTTTGAAGACTGTGCTGTGTGTGTCTGTATACACGTACTGTGTGTGTGTGTGTGTGTGTGTGTGTGTGTGTGTGTGTGTTATCTGTCCCCGGGGCCCGAGGGCAGGACCGGGCCTTCCTGTGCCTCGCAGCTCCGGCTTCTGTTGGAAAGCAGGTACACAAAGCCTTCTTTAACTCGCCCTCCAGGAGCGGTGAGATGAAACGTGCCCGCTGATGCTTAACAGATCTGTCCCCTAAGACGCCTCTCCTCGGAACATGGCGTTTGTTGACTCTGGGTGAAGCTTTTGGTAGTTTCGCTCTGTGAGATTTGGCCAGTGGCCTTTGTGTTGATTGCCATATTCCCTAGCCAGAAATGTCGGTTACCAGTTTTCTTTCTTCAAATGCTCATTAAGCCTTTTGTATATTTTCCTCTCTGATATCCCAGGAATTAGTGGTGACATGTGTCATTTTCATAGCATTGAACTTCCTAAGGAACAAGGTATACAATCGTTAGCAATTCTCCACGTTGTAGGGGTTCAAATGTCTGAGGACATTGCACTTTCTTTTTAACTGTGAGCAAGTGAAAATGGGTACATTTATAATGTTGTTTAGCTCATTTTACTCCTATTTATTATAGACATAAGAACCAGGGTGGTTATTTACAAGTGAAATAAGCCCATAAGCTTATTTCCAAAAAGCTCATTATAGGCAATAATTTTATCCTTCAACGGCTCGTTTGAGGTAATAACATTGCCTGACGTGGGTTTCCTATCTTCTGATCCCATCAGAGAATGACAGCTCTATGGGAATCTTCTTCCATCTGTTCGGGTAATGAGAAAAAAAGGAGCCAGTAGGAAGGCAGAAAGCAAAGACGAAGAGCCTGGGCCATCAACAGGCAGGGTGATCACTTTGTGAGGAGTTATAAATAAGTTGCGGTTCTGGACAGTTGTCACAGCCCTGCTTCTATTGGACCGTTAGGCAGCATGCCCGTGATGGTTTCCCCAGATGTCTCTGACGGCTCTAAATCTCTGCCTTTGGTCTCAGGAGGACCCCTTCCCACAAGTGGTCGATTTTTGTGCCTCAAACTGCCCAGTCTGTGGGTCTCCAGAGGCTTGTATTCCATACATATTCTAATTTTAATATTAGAGTTCTCAAACAGTTCTATTCTCTTTAGAGGAGGGTGGCCCAGGGCCTCACCAGAATCTTCCTTTGGGATTTAGAGCACAGAGGGGCCAGAAATGGGCTTTGGAACCCCACGTTGTAGGTTTCAGAATTGTCGTCTAAGACTCATCTTCAAAGAGAAATTCCAGATCTCAGAATTGGATAGGAATCCGATTAGTGAAAATGTCCAACTCTGCTGCCCCTCACCAAGTTCTCTCTGTCAGGATCTGTAACAGGCACTCTGTATGACTTTTCTCACTCAGTTTCTGTGGTAGAGACTATTACTATTTTCCTTTTTTTTTTTTTTGGATGAGGGCATCATCCTGAAATGCAGACCCATGTTGCCAATTCCCTGCCTCCACAACTTTTGAATTCAACCAAAGCAAAACCAAACTCATTCTCTCTTCCCTGAATTTCCATTTCATTCCCCTTTGTTTCCTATGTTTCTTGATGGAATCACTACCCATCTGTTAAGAATTGTGAGTGGTCTGAGATTTTGCCCTACTCTATAGGCTAACAAATTTGCCTACCACAGTTTCCTGGATGCCGGCAGTAAGACGCGAGTCTCCTGGGTCAGAGACAGCCGTCTTTCTTACTCCTGCACAGCAAGCAACATGAGCTTCATGATGGTGTAGGTTTCCCTCCGCCCCAATCCCCCACCGAATCCTACAGAGATGACGTGGAGTGATTCCGATGGATGTCGTGCACGTACTGGGTTTGCATCATCACCGCAGTATAATGAGCTGCAAGCAAAACCGTACAACATGTGATCCAGAGGGAAATGTTGTCTTTATTATACTGGACAGTAAAAAGTGTCATGGTGGGATACTAAGTTTCAACACTGTTTACTCACAGACAGACTTAAAAAGATAATTTGGACAAAGGTGGGGCTTACTCTCCTATGAGGAAATTGCTACTTCACGTTCTGTGCCTTGCTCTCATCATGACTTCTGTCTTCCTTGTCCTTTGGCTTCTTGTCTAGCTGAAGAACTCTATTCATCCTTCAAGGCTTGGCTTCGTCACCTGCCACCCACCTGCCTGTATGATAGCTTTTCCTTCCACAGGCATCCTAAGAAATTCCACATATTCCTTTATTCCAGAGCTTCTTGCGGGAGTACTGTTCATCCGTTTGCCTTCTTGTCCAACTGTGAGCAGCTGGGGGGACCTGTCTGCTGTCTTTGTGGCCCTTCCAGAGTGCACCGTCAGGTGTCCAGTGGAGCTCTGCATTATCCGATAATCTTCTGCCAAGTTCATCTTGTGCTTCGTCCACAGCACTGTCTCTCTCTTGAATAATCAGTCAGTCATTCTTTTCCTTCTAAAATGGTCTGTGACGCTAATGAAGACACCACATCTGTATTTCTATGTCAGGAGTCAATCTGACATTGTAGAAATACCAAACTTTATTTAATTTGATAGTTAAGAAAAAAAAATGGCAAACTACCCATTACTTTTTTTGTCTGTTTGTGTGTGTGCCTGTTATGAAGTACCTGTGTGGATGCCAGGTAGAACGTGTATAACTTCCCCAAAGAGAAAAATTAATCTCAACCCTTTACCTGGTTTTGGTTATTCTGCTTTTCTATCAGTAATATTGAAGAATGTACCCATTTTTATTATAAACCTTTAAAATAATGAGTTTGGAGTAGCCCGTCTTTAATTGAGTTTGGGCTACTTTTTGAGAGAATTTGCGGCTGCCAAGAAGAGAACGTGGCAAACATATATACGCACATTTCAAAATAACATCCATTCCCATTTTTTATTCCTTGAGCAGAATTCAAATTTGGTTGGGCTTCTTTCCATTTCTGCAAATTCTGGAAATTCCAAAATCATTTCATTCTAACCTCATTGGAAAAACCATGTAACTACTTTTGCAATGAATTGATAACCAGTCAAATATATTGCCATGCATTTCACATAAAAAGATAAATCCCACCCACTGGAGGATTAATGAAGGAAAAGCATAAAACCATGCTAAATCCCTAACACTGGTGACTTTTATGAAATTGTTTTAGGTTTCATAGAAATATCAATCTGTTATTCATAAAGTGTATTACCTGGGTTGTTACTGATCCAATCCTTTAGATGGTATGTTAGGCAGGACATTTGAGTCAGGTTCCTGGAAAATTGCTTGATTACTATCGAAGCTCATTTAAAACTAAGGTTTTGTTCTTAACCAAGGAAATCTATAAGAAATTAAATTTGTTTTATGCTTCATAGAGGGAGATGTGAATATAAAAATCCCTTAAAAAGGTAGTATTTAAAAAGTAGTAAAAAAACATTTTTAATTGGTTGAATTGTTTTCGTTAAGTGTATGAATAGTGGTAAGTTTTTCCTTAATGAAAGACCATGCAATTAAGATAAATTTCAAACTTTGTCTCTTGGACTGAGTCTATGTGACAATAGACTAAGTGTCAATAGACTATGTGACTGAGTCTAGGTGCCAATTAATAAGTGAAGACTTAGGTTGCTCAGGTGTTTTGATGTGTTCAATATGACATAATTGAGATGAATCTCTTTTTCTGAAACTAGTGATTCAGTTAGAGTTGTTGTTTTCCGTATATACAGATAAATAAGCTATATAACTTTTACAACATCCCAGATATATTAGCTATTTCCTGTGACCGGGTTTCTCACCCTAAATCCTACGAACAGTGTTTAAGTTTTTAAAGACTGCTTTGTGAGTGAATGAATGAAAGAAGGGGTAAAAGGAGGAGCAGGGAAGGAAAGAAGGGAGCACACACCATAGTCAGCTAAGAGACAGCCAGTCAAGACAATTTTGCTTTCTTGAGAGACATTCAGAAATAATTGGTATATATTGTTTCTAGCCATTTACTTGGGTATTAAAAATAATTCTTGGGGCACTAGGTATCTCAGTCAGTCGAGCATCAGTTGCGCACTCGACTCTTGATTTTTGGCTCAGGTCCTGATGTTGGTTAGGGTTGTGGGATCAAGACACACACTGGGCTCCACACTGAGTGTGGAGCCTGCTTGAGAGTATTTCTCTCCCTCTTTCCCTCTCTGCTGCTTGTGCTCTCTCCCTAAAACAAACAAACAAACAAACAAACAAACATAATTCTGGTTTTTATCTTTATTTTCAAAAGCCATATGTGCTTTTTGTAGACAATTTGGTTAATATAAAATGAAATTGACAAAATTACAAATCTCTGTCTCATTTAAAGTAATAGGTAGAGAAAAGGATATTTTTAATCTCAATATATGTTCTGGGGTCCAGGTCATCTCTGTTGACCCTGCCCTTAGAGACGGGTGTTCACAGCTTTAAGTTCCTTGTGGGTTGTTTTCAGGCCCCGCTGAGAAGCTATTTTGAAAATGTGCACTATTAATCACCAGGGAGACTTACTTAGAGAACCTGTACTGGATAAAAACTAATCATGGCCATTTCTTAAAGAACAATTCAAAGACTCCTTTGATAATGGATAAACAGTTTGATGTCAAACTATAAAAATGGTAGTACATTGTCTTCTGTGGTTTACATAGTGGACAAAGTTTATTCCTTCTTTTATCTGTCTGTCTGCAAAATTTGCCATCACATAAAGCCAGCTCAGTGGAAGACTGTTAAATCCCTCTAGACATTTTATCTGTAAGTAAGGTGGTGACTTCTGTACGTAGAGTGCCATGGGTTAGAACACAGCAGCAAAAGTGCTAGGACTTCCTCAGGTGTGGCCAGATAAGGGACTTAACAGAACACCTAATCAGTTTGCACTTTGGTGTAAAAATAGAATTCTCCATGAAGAGAATTTAGATATTTAACAATTTATTAAAATTAGAAACTCAGATACTATACAGATACAGAGCAAGAATTAAAGGAGCACAAACAGGGGCTCCTGGGTGGCTCCGTTGGTGACCCATCGACTACTGATTTCCACTCAGGTCATGATTTCATAGTTGTGAGATTGAGCCCCATGGCGGACTCTGTGCTGGGCGTGAAGCCTGCTTGGGATATTCTCTCTCTCTCTCTCTCTCTCTCTCTCCCCACCCCCCCCATCTCTCTCTGCCCCTCCCACCCCTGCTTTTGCACGCTCTTTCTCTTTCAAAATAAATAAGTAAACATTAAAAAAAATAAAACACACATGTCAAGGTAAAAATTGGTTTATTTTTTTCTTCTATACCTGTGTAATCACTCTTAGTGTCACGTTTGGGTCCTAGTCACAATTTCTTGCAATATACTTGGAGTTCTCCTGTTAACTACTCCTTAGTTTTGCTACTGGTTGGGCTACTTGTTGCTGATCCCGGGTAACTAGCCTTTGTGTGGCTAAAAGAGAATTGCTATCAATAGCAAGCAGCATCTCCTCTCTGTCTCTCCCCTTCCCTAAAGCTAAAACTATGCATGCCACGATTGTCCTCCTTTCAGCCAATAACCAGCCACATTTAATTAGTGTATTCTTCTAGCTTGCTTCAGCAATATTCGATTAATGTTGAATAACTTACATAGCTCCTGTAATTTTGTGTTTTTTTTGTATAGTTTATTTGAGAGAGAGAGAGCGTGCGTGAGTGAGTGGGGGAGGGGTAGAGAGAGAGGGAGAGAGAGAATCCCAAGCAGGCTCTGGCTGTCAGCACAGAGCTCCATGCGGGGCTCAAACTCATGAACTGTGAGATCATGACCTGGGCCGAAATCAAGAGTCGGTCACTTAACTAACTGAGCCACCCTGCCCCCAGCTCCTGTATTCTGTTTACTGAATCTGCTGTATGTTTCAAACTTCTATCTCCTCATCCATCCATCCATCCATCCATCCATCCATCTTACTTTAAAAGAATTTAAGGCAGACTCTTAAAAGGAGTATGATATTTTTATTATGAATGTTTTGAAATGCCAGTTGAATTTATGTCAAATAGTAGCTTATTTATGTCAAATTCACTACTTGTCTCATCCTTTCAAGGGAAATATCAAACAGGATATTGAATGATTCAAAACATGAAAGTGACATCCTTGGAAAGACTCTCTTTTAAATTAATAACAAATCTGATACTTTTTGATTCCATAGGGAGATGACAAGGTGCCACACACAAATATAGCACTTTTGTTAGATAAATGACAGATTCAAACATTGGCCTTAGATAGATGAGGGAAATAGAAATTAGGATTTAAAAAACAAGGGATTTGAGATCAGTAGATCAGAGAATAAAGTGATTTGGGAGGGGAAATGACAGAAAAGGCGGTCATTGCAAACACAAGTGACCTTTATAAAAGGAAAATTACAGATCTCAGAAGGTTAAAGAATTCAGCCCAGAGCAGCAGGAGTAGCAACAACAACGACAACGGCAACAAAACCGTACCTGGAATATAGCAACATAATAATGTTTAATCGCTTGCCAGAAAAGTAAGCAAACTAACTGTCCTTGAAGAGCATATTGATTAAGTGAAGGCGTATAGTATACTACGACTGGAGCTGAGTAGCTGTTTCCTTCTTTAATCATCCCAACGTTGGCATGGAAAACATTCCATTAAAGGGACGAATGTAGATTTGACAGGTGGAAAGTGCCACTGTGCTGGACATTATGACAGCTACACCTAACCGGTGCATACCGCTCATCAGAACAGTGTAAGTAATTGTTTAGCAAAGTCGATCAGTACCTTTCGAAGAATGCGCAATTTATCAATAGGCATAATACGTGAAATACATTTATCGTGTTCATGTGCATTCACGTGTCCAATAGATAAAAACATATAGACTATGATCTAGGGCATGTCGGTATTTTTACCTTCCGACTGGTTCCTCTGGAACTGCATTTCAATAATTCATTTACATTCAAAACAAAACAACATTTACTTCTAGATATTACATATTTATGTTTATCATCTGGCACCAAGGTAGCTGCTTTCCAATCTCTCTTGGCTCCAATAGACTGATTTTATCTACGTGACACAGCTTCCTTCCTCCCTTCACCCAGAGGCACCCACAGCTATGTGTTCAGGGGGAGAAGCCCAGAGGGGAAAATGACAGAGCCCTGGGTGGTGGTTTTTCCTGTTGCCAGCTAATCCCGGATTATTTATGGATCCAGAAGAGAGCCTCTGGAGAAATGGAATCCTTCTAATTTCTGAGGCTGGTGCTATTCATCATTTCCTAAAACCATTTAATACTTAGCACCCAGAAAATTTTCCATTAAATTATGGCAGAAAAGTAACTCCATACCCTCTCTTTCCAGCCACTTTAGCCCTGGATTTAGTCATTGGCACAGTAGAACGTAAAATCAGATCATCTAGGACACATGGAAAACAGCAGCCCTTCTGTGAAGAGGCCTCTCCTTGTCACTTGTTGAGATGGACCTTTTTTTTAAACATGATAAGGAAATCGGCATGGCAGGCAGCTCCAGTAGATGTAAAATGACAACAACAATGGGGGTTAATTTTTCCCACCATTTAATGTCACTCGACCACTATGTGAAAATGAATGGATTTAAAATCAAAATGCCTACAGACAGAATCTCTTCTTTGAGAGCCGGTGACTCTTGATTTTCTTCTCAGATGCAGTTTTCGTTTTTGACCCCTGGGAGAAAAGAGGGATTCTTACACCTTCCAAATTTCTTGGCTCACTTCGTTTGTGTGTCAAGGCCGCATCTTTTTACTGTAGGTTGTATATCCACCATTCTGATGTGCTTATGTTTACTTATATACCATGAATTGAAAAAAAAAATTAGGATAAATTTCTGAAAGTTATCTGGGCAGAACATGTCTTAGAGCATGCTCATACTAATGGAGGAAAGTAACCCTTAAACTTGGATTTTTTGTGCTAAAGGAAAGCCTGCAAGTTATAAAAAGATCATTTCCTCCTCTCAGTTCCTGGTTAAAAAGGAAACCAGTTGATTTGATTTAATAACTGGCAATTGCTTAACATATCACAAATGGGTAAAAATGACAGAGATGTCTAGAGTGGCATTAAAAACAATAGGTTTGTGGGGTACCTGGGTGGCTCAGTCAGTTGAGTGTCCAATTTTAGCTCAGGTCATGATCTCATGGTTCATGAGTTTGAGCCCTGCATCGGGCTTGCTGCTCTCAGCACAGAGCCTGCTTCAGCTTCTCTGTCCCCTCCCGCCACCCCTTCCCTACTCATGCTCTTTCAAAAATAAATAAACATTAAAAAAAGAAAGAAACAATAGGTTTGTGTTTCACTGTATGGTTTTCTTTTTTCTTTTTTTTAACGTTTATTTATTTTTGAGACAGAGAGAGACAGAGCATGAGCAGGGGAGGGGCAGAGAGAGGGAGACACAGAATCTGAAACAGGCTCCAGGCTCTGAGCTGTCAGCACAGAGCCCGACGCGGGGCTCGAACTCACGGACCGTGAGATCATGACCTGAGCCGAAGTCGGACGCTTAACCGACCGAGCCACCCAGGCGCCCCATGTATGGTTTTCTTACTATGTATATTAAATTAATAGGGAGTAGAAGGCACACGTGTGGAATGGGAAGTGAAAAACACTCCCAAATTTTTAAGTTCAAGGTTTTTGAAAAACAGTGAATAGAAGGAAAATGCAATTTGGGATTTACTGGGATTTTGCAATTTCCATCCTCACATTTTTCGCTGAATATTTTGCCATCCTGGCTACATCACATTATTCAAGTACAAGTAAGAATGCTGCGTGCACAGGAGAACGAGGGGAGAAGCCCGAGACGCGGTGCCAGCTCATGGACGTTAACAAGTTTGCATATAAAATAAGAAACCATAACTAATTAACACCAGGCAGGTGGTCTCGATGGAAACTTAAAATCTCAACTGGGGCAGCAGGGAATACAGACTTGGCAGATGAAACTAGCTGAAGTGATCCCCTAAGAGTCGCCAAGCGAACCTGGAGGCAACAGCCCTTCGAAAAAGCTTCCTATGCCAGTCGTTTCTGGGGAAATTGAGCCAAGGACAAATGACTGCAGATCTTAAAATGAACACGATTACATTACAATTTCAGGCCTCCACCCCCGCGCCCCCCACCCTGCGCTCACCCAGAGTTGTCTTAAGTGCCAGTATTACTTTGTGAGAGCTGAAATGGGACCAGCATGGATGCCACCCCACATGCCTGGGATAAGAGCAGAAGGAGGACAGTGGGGAGGGGCCAGCTAAGCTTTCAACAAAGGAGAGGGTGTGAAGTTTTGCTGGAATGAGCTGGAGTCGAGAGGAGGAACTATTTAGACCCACAGCGACTGCCAGAGCAGAATCAGATACCAATGAGGACTGAGCTATCTGAGTAACAGCCAGGATAGCTGAAGTGTTGGGAGTGAAAAATCAGTTTTACAGCTACATGATTGGCAAGAGAAAGAAGGCTGAGAGTGTAAGATGAAATAGAGAAATACAGAGAAAAGGGGGATGCCCGAGGTGTGATTTCTATCACAATGCTGGGGTAAGATGACTCAGCAACGCATCTCGGCTTTGCTTTCTGGTCTTCCCCGAAGGGGCCCATAAAATGGCGGCATGTCAATCCTAGATGGGCCCTTAGAGATGATCTCGAGATCACGGCCCTTGTTTTATAGCTGAAGAAGCTGTAGCCGGGAGGGCAAGTGTCTCACCAAAGGCCACACAGTGAATTCTTTAGCAGAGCTGTCTGGAAATCTGACTCTTGAGTCTTTCCATTTGTTGCCCTTTCCACCTCAAGACAAGCACATGCTGTTGTTGCTACTCACTCATTCGCTTTATTTGCTTTTAACATGCAAAGGCAAGCAGCGGTTCTGAAGAAAACAAAAAACAAAAAACAAAAAACTGGAACCACCCTAGCATCAAAACAACGGACGGAGAATTCCACATGAATGGATACCAGCGTGAAATTGTGAGGTTTCAAGTGGCCAGAACTATTTGGAGCTGAGCATGGGCTCAGTGCAAAATGGCCCTTGACCAGGAGGATGTTAGGTTTTCTGGTTATGTAAAAAATCATACTTACTACAGGGAGTGGGAAATCTAAGACTGTTTCAAATAAGCATCCCTTACCTTCCTACTACTGAGGGATAACCACCACTAATATTTTGATCTTTCCTTCCAGATTTGTTGAACATAATGTGTCTTATAAAAGTTTAGATCATGATAGACATATAATTTTTTAAAATCAACTTTATTCGGTTATAATTTACAAAGGATAAAATAAACCCATTTTCGGGGAGTACTCTGATGAGGGTCTGGCTCGTGTACTTACAAGCCCCCTCAGCCCTTCCTGTCTCCAAGAACCCGCTGACGGTCCTACTGCTCAAAGCTGTGCTGCCCCAGGATGCTTTGGGTCTTTCCTTGTCTCTTAGTCTCCCTCCGTCTCCTCTTGGGCTCTGTCTCCAAGGTATCTGTGTCTCTGGGTGATTCTTTTGTGATCTCCAGTCCTCCAGATTGTTAAAGTCTTCATGATAGGAAATCATTGACACCCTCTGTCCCTCCATTATTTTAACCCAGATTTCTTTCTATGTGGGCCTGTGGAGGGGGGGTGTGTGGAGAGGAAGAAGAAAGAGGCTTTATTATTGACAACTACAGAGGTTATGTAGATATTTTGCTTCTCCAAAGACAGTTTTCCTCCCGAAGAGGGAGGCTGCCTCTCTATTGCACACACTGTGAAAATAATTTAGGGAACTATTTAGTCTTTCCATCCAAGAACCTGGTGTTTGACCATGCTTTTATTTCTGTTGTTTTTTTTCCTCCCAGAAATGGCTGTTTCTTACTTCCCTTTAACTCTTACATTACAGGCTTCCTGTTGCCCTCTTCTGAGTTACAGTCTTCACCTTAATACCATTATAAATGCCTGTCCAGTAATACTAACACTGATGGTAGTGGTGATATTCAAATGTTTATTACTTTATTTTGAGAGAAAGAGAGTGCACCTGCGTGTGAGCATGTGTGTGTGAGTTGGGGAGGGGCAGAGAGAGAGGGAGAGAGAGAATCCGAAGTAGGCCCCTGAGCTGTCATCGTGCAGCCTGATGCAGGGATAAATCTCATGAACCATGAGATCACGACCGGAGCCGAAATCAAGAATCCTACGCTTAACTGACGGAGCCATCCAGGCACCCCAATGATGGTGATATTTAGAATATAGTGCTTGTAACCTATCACATCACATTAATTCCTTTAGCAACCTGTGAGGATTGTCTCTGCCATTCGCATTTCGGAGTTGAGAATACTATGGCTGGTAATAGTTATAAATATTTCTTTCTTATTTTGTTGTTAATATGTTTGTGTACATACTAAACAAATATTTTTGTTTTTTCTTTCTCATCTACTTATCATCTAACATAAAGTTTACTAATAGTGAACTTTGGAACGCAGTGTTTAAGTAACAGGATGTCATTGGAAAAATGGTGAACTTTAGCCAAGAACTTTACATTGTTTTCTGGAGAAAGGGCTAATGTGTTTTTAGTTGTAGGAAGTATAGTTACACCATGGTAGGCCGAAGTATGACTTTGTTGTTCTTTTTATTTGGAGATTAAGTATGGTTGTAGGAGATGGGGAAGATGCCAAGTTGAAAAGGGATAGTCTATGATGCTCTTTTGATATGTCAGCTTGGCAAGGTTAGGGCTTTATTATTCAATCAAACACTGATCTGGGCATTGCTCTGAAGGTGTTTTGTGGACATGATTAAAGTCCATAATAAGTTGGTTTTATTAAGGGAGATTGTTCTAGGTAGTCTGGGTGGGCCTGATTCAATCAGTCAAAAGGCTCTAAGAGCACAGCTGAGGCCTCTTCAAAGGAGAAAGTCTGCCTGTGGCCAGAGTGATAGCCCATGTTCAAGACTTCCAGCTTGCCTTCCTGATTTCTTGCCCTGTGGATTTCAGACTTGCTTAGCCAGTCCCCATAATGGTTTCAGTCAATTCCTTGCAATAAATCTCTTACTGTACATCTACTGATTCATTTCCAGTTGAACTGTGACAGGTAAAGGGGCTAAGATGCTCATCCCCAGCCAGATAGCTAGTACTGCCTTGGATCTTGCTCTCAGAATTCCTGGATGCCTTCCCTTCCATTGGTGTTATCCTCCCTAACCCCTGACTTAGATCTTGTTTCATGTCGCGCTTGACATTTACTCTTTGTTGAGAAGTGTATTATTGATTATATGTTTGTATTAAATACAGTCATCTTCCCAAAGAGCTTAGAGTTAGCTTGTGCTTTTCACTTTACCCAATGACTAGTCAATGACTATTTGATTCATTTTTTTGAGTAATTTATTGCATCGAAGAGAATATGGGATTTTCAGAATCTTACTTAGCTTGAAATTAGTTACTAATGTGTGTGGAATTCAAATGGTTTTCATTAACTTCACTGTAAATAACCACACATGCTGTTCTACCTCATGTGGTAAGACTTCACTGGACATGGTTCCTTGAGGAAGTATTCCTCAAATTTGTTAGACTTATGGGGACTGTGTTTTAAAAAGGGAATTTGAGATTTTCTTTGTAAAATTGTCAAGGAAGAGCGTTTTCACTGAAGGCTGGGAGGCTAAGTACTTAAATGGTTAAGAATCAAGTCTTTATCAGATGCAGTGTGCCCTCTTTATAAGAAAGGCACTTACAATTTTTTTTTAATGTTTATTTTTGAGAGAGACAGACAGACAGACAGACATACCATGAGTGGGGGAGGGACAGAGAGAGAGGAAGACACAAAATCTGAAGTAGACTCCAGGCTCTGAGCTATCCGCACAGAGCCCAATATGGAGCTCGAACTCATGAGCTGTGAGATCATGACCTGAGCTGAAGTTGGACGCTTAACCAACTGAGCCACCCAGGCACCCCAGAAAGGCACTTTTTTTTTTTTCCTACATTACATTTGCCATCTTGGAATGAGAATCATTGATAACACAACCAACCATACACACACATTAAACAACAACAGCAACAACAACAACAATGTAATACCCTAAGTAGAATGTGGCTAAAACGAAGTAAAGCGATTTACAACAAAAAACCCACCTATTTCTGAATGTAAAAGTTTGGGCATGGGTATGTGAGAAATGTAATGAAGGACTCAAATGTTTGCCTAATCAGAGTCCCTGTCAATGGCATGGCTACAAATGCGAACTGGATAGACAAGTTGTAGTGGTGGCTTAGATATCATGAGGAGTCACACAATTAGTGATGTGGTTTTCTGATGCAGTAAATTATTCAAGTGGACTCAGAACAAAATTAATTATAGTTTTCCCTTTATTTGCATGGTGGTTGCATTTCAGGAAACACACTTTATCTTTAGACAGTACAAAAGTACTTTCTGTTTATGTGTAAAATTGAATTAGGTTCCAGGCTCAGAAAATTGGTTTTTATAAGAGCCAGAGAGCAGAGAAGTTCATTCACCCAGAACCCCTGAAAGAGTGGTTAGCATGTCGCAGGCATTTAGTTAATATCTGTATGAATGTATGAAAGTTTTTCATCTCCGTGAAATTAGGTGGGACAATGGAAATCCTGTGGGATGAGGGACAATTCTCTGTCGTATAGGTCTGCCCCAGACGTTGCGTGATGGCTAGCATCCATTGCCCTTAGTCACTAGAGCCACTAGTGAGTCTAATTATTGTGAGAGCCCCAAAAGCCGCCACCACAAATTTCCAGATTGCCCCTTTGAATGGTACTTTTGAGAACCACAGCATTAAGTAATGATGGGGGTATGATGTCTGTCCATCAGATGCCAGGGAAAACCCACTCATAGAAACGATGCCTTAACCAGTGGTGATAGGACAACCCTGTTAAAGGGACTGCCTGCTATAGCTACTCAAGAATTGAAAAAGGGGTGTGTGAAGCGGGTCAGAGCTATTGCCAACTCATAAGGACCTTGGTGTGAATGAAAGAAAAGGGCCCGCTCTGGGCAGACCAGAGTTCTTTTTCTAAGAACTGTCTGGTAGCTGATGAGAGCACATGGAAGTCACATGTCCTGGCAAGTGTAGTGATGCTTGGAAGTTGGGTGATTCCCTTGATGTCTTGGCCCCAAGTGCCTTTTGACAGGACTCAACTTGGATACAGCTTTGCTGGGTTTCCACAGGAGACGGAAATCAGGGGTCGAGAGCAAAAGATCAATTGCCCACTGACTGGATGAGTGATGAACTCAGGGTGGCATAGGCAACTTGATGTTATTCTGGTAAAGTTCATCACAGTCCGGATAAGAGGACCTGTGAGTATTAAAGGGAGTGGGAAATGAGTAAAAATGATCAGTGGAAAGAGGATAAATTAAATGAATTCTATCAACAAGTTAAGCGACTCTCTTTCCTCTATCTGCGTAATAAAAATGGATAACACTGGTGGCTTCCTCCGGGTAGATTTCTTCATGGAGGTTTGGAACTTCAGTGATCTGTGCACTTGAGGGTACTGAAGTCTTGAGGTATTTGTCAGAATCCTACTAGCCAAATACACACTTAACTGACATGTGCAGGGAAATCTATTTATAGTTTTCCACAGTGGTATATATTTTGATGGGAACAGATATTCTTGTTGACTATCCAGGAAATCAAACTCTGAGAATCAAAGGGCCTTCCTGGTGAGAATGGAACCAGAGAAGGTCTTGAAGGACATTTCCTAAATGTCACAATAGAACCCATTGACTTGTCCCACCTTATGCCAAAACATGCACTTTTTTCCACTGACTGCTCATATCCTCAACATTGTCTTGGAAAGCACAGAGAAACATTGATGGATTCTTTCCCTTCATCTCTGGTTTGTAAAGGCACCACAGAGATCAGCCACTTTGTTTGAACTCTTCATCGTATTGTCAGTTTTTCATTTTCTCAGGACTTTTTTTTAGAGGAGAGACTTCTTACTTCATAGATGGCCCACAAGGAGACACCCCAGGACCACCAGGAGGCCTTCTCTCAAATTTATGTAGGGTGGGGACATCAGTAGGGATAGGCTAAGTCCTGCTGTGTGAAGAATAACATTAGAAATCTCAATGGTGTAACAGAACAAAGCTGTATTTCTCTTTCACACAATATCCTTTGCAGATCCAGGCCAGTTCTCCAGGGAGATACTGGTTTAGAATTCTGGGCTACTTCAGTCTCCTGGTACCTGTGTCTCCATATATTCTCTGATCACCACGGCATGGAAGAGAGCTACATGGGTTTTGACCCAGCAATTTAATGCTTTGGCTCCGAAATACAATAATGTCACTTCTGCTTACAACTAATTGCTTAGATCTGAGGAAGTTGTCCTCTTGTGCCCAGGAAGGGAAGACCAGATATGAACGAGCACTGGGAATGAATTAATGCCTACCATGTATGCTACAGCAGGTGTCTTAGTCTGTTAGGGCTGCCATAACAAAATACCATAGACTACGTGGCTTAAACTATGGAATTAATTTTTTCCACAGTTCTAGAGGCTAGAAGTCCAAGGTCAAGTGTCCTTAGGTTTATTTTCTCCTAAGACCTCATCATCTTTTTCCTAAGTTGCAAGAAACAGCTGAATTTTGGGTTTGTCCTCATCTGTACAAGTGGCATTCCTTTATTATCTTAATTGATGATGGCTGGCTTGACCACACTATGCTAAAGAATAACCTGGATCGAGGCTCCAGTCATGTCCTTAGAGACCATAGGTGGGTTTGGGCCAAAGCTGAAGATCGGAGAATATTGTCTCTTCCGTCTACCAAATGCTCTCACCAACAATCTTTTCTGATTTTCTTACGCATCTCTCTCCCAGTGTTCCAAAAGTGGGCTCATTCCTGTCCCTTTCCCACAGAGAGGTTTATTTTTTCCCTGGTGGTTCCCCTCGCCACAGAATTTTAGTACCACAAACATACTATATATATGTTTAGGTGCCTCCTATATATCTATGGTTTATACAAAAAGTAAGGTTTTGTTTTTTTTTTTTTTCATCTCTCAAGAACCAATTTTTGCTTCCTTTACCCTCCCTATTAAGGATGCATGTTCTAGAATCAACCTGTTGAAAGAAAGCTTGTCCAGGGGCTCCTGGGTGGCTCAGTCCGTTAAGCATCTTATTTAGCTCAGGTCATGATCTCACGGTTCATGGCTTCATAGAGCCCCATGTTGGGCTCTAGGCTAACAGCTCAGAGCCTGGAGCCTGCTTCAAATTCTGTGTCTCCCTCTCTCTCTGCCCCTCCTCTGCTTGCTCTCTCTCTCTCAAAAATAAAATAAACATTAAACAATTTTAAATAAAGAAAAAAAGCTTGTCCAGGAATTGATCTAAATTAGTGAGTGACACTGTCAGTCCCACGCCTTTCTTCTGCATGCTTCGATGCCAGCCGTGTACTCAAAACCGTGGCGCAGCACAGATCACCCTGCAGGACAATGCTCACCTTTCTTTCCCCTATTTAGTGAAGCAGAGCAGGGGTTTGTCATAGGCCAGGATGTCACATCCTCAAGAAGGGTTTACAAAAATCCTTTTCCTGAAATTGATTGGTTTCATGTCTAAGAGGATCGTGGCCTCCGGCCTTCAGGAATGGGGTGGTTTTTGTGAGAGCAATGCTGATGAATGGTCACAGCCTTTCTAGGCTTCATTTATGTGGGTCTATTTTATTCCTCAGGGTTTCCATCAGGAAGGGCTCTCAGTATGTTTATCTAGCTCGGGCAGCAATTTCCATATTAACTCCTCCACATCAAATGGTCCCCGTTGCCCAAACTATGGGCAGCTAATGACTAAAGTGAGGTGGGATTTAAAAAATATTTTCATCAAATTTCTTGCATCTGTCTTCCTGAAGGAACTAACCTAGGAACGAGGCTACTCCTCCTTATTCTTTTACCTTAAACTAAGGTGCGTTCCTCACGCACGATGACCTCATCAGAAAGCTTGCCCTCCAGGGGCTTCGTGGGTCTTTACCTATCCTCTTAAGTTGCATCCATGTGGGTCATTTTACCAACAGACCTCTTCATGCACTTGGAACTACCTTTGCAAACCTAGAATTTTGGGCTTTTAAAGATGGACATTAATCTCTACTGTCCATACTCTCCTTTCACCCCTCTGTACAAACACAGGTTCTAACAGCATTCAGTGTTCTAAAGGAGGCAGCTGATAGTCTAGTAACTGGTAGATCAGGTATAGGAACTTTCCCTGAGGTCTGCCTAGATTGATGTCCTTACTAGGGGGGGGGGGGGGGGGGGGGGGGGGGGGGGGTGGATGTTTTGGACCGCACAGTATCCAGACTGTTGCTGTTTTGTCATGATATATAGGATGCATGGGCTCTGATTTGAATCTGTTTTACCATCTCCTGTGAGACCTTAGAAATTACTTAATTTTTCTGTGCCTTAGAGTTTCCTCATCAAAAAACGCGGAAAGAATAGAAACTCCTATGCCAACATCTGTCAGTGAGACCCCTTCCTCGAGGAGCTCATGATCAAAAGACGAGGTAATGCCTGAATATAAATCATCTTAATAATAATAATAGGCATTTGAAAATTTGCTCCTTGGTAGGCTATGTTGAGCACTTTTGTACTTGTTACATAAATGAATTCTGAAATCAAGCCTATGGTGCAGAGAGACAGAGGTCCTAGGGTTTAAGTAGCAAGTGAAGTGAAGATTGAACCTTGGTCCATCTGACCTCTGAGCTTGTCCTATTCCATGACGCGTGTCTCACTGATTGCTTCAGCGAGGATTTGTTCATGTGTGCCTATCGAATGGTTGAAGGGGCTACCCCCTGTCTTATATTATTATTGTGAGAATTACAGTAATCAAGGCAAAGCACTGAAACCAGCGGTCAGCAAATGGCAGTGACAGTTGTCATATTAGGTAAAGATGAGTCCTTGAGGCTGCGGACAAGTGGGTAGCATGAACAGAGTCTGGCTTTTAGAATGTTACTCTAACACATGTGTCTGTGACAAAGTGGATATACTATAAGTGGGGAGATCGGTGGAAAGCCTCTGAGTCATACAAGGGAGAAAGAATGAGAATCTGAAGGAAAGTGCCTGATGTGAGACCCTTCACATGTAGGGACCAAGGGCAGTGCTGTTGACTGCTTGTTAGTGATCACAAATAAAGCCAGGAAGCCCCTGTGTAATAGCGTGTCAGGGCACCCCCCTCCCCAAATTTTCTCAGTCCTTTTGAACCCATTGGATGTTTACAAAAGTAAAGTTTCATGGCAGAATCTAGTTCTAGATGATTCTGATTTCCCAGGCATTGAATGCCTCCACTTTAGCATCTTGCCTTGTATCTATCATGGGACAGATTTCCCATTAGGCTAATAAAGCTTCAGCTGTATGGGGTTCTCCCAGCTCTGTGTTGTCTCCAATTCAATGAAACCACGTCATTGTTATGACTCATTGGTTACAGTTAGGGAAAATCGTATGAATATGTTAGATCCACTAATAAGCAATAACTATGACCAAGTGGATCTCTGCAAAAAAAGGTTTACCTAGCACTGCACTGATTTCCATACAGCCAAGCTACAATCTAGCCTGTGACTTCCCATTCTATGTATCAATAGAAATCCATATGTGTTATCTGTCATGCACAATTCCAAGTATCAGAGGGGAGACGACATCTTTGATCCCTGCCATATAATTATTACTATCCATCAAGGTTGGTTATTTCCATGACAAGAATAAATTCTAAATAATTTAGATTTACCTTATACATGGATGTTTATGTTGATGCACAGCCACTGCATTTCTTTTTGAGACTGGGACTGGCCTCCCAGCCCTTCAACTGTTTTGATTATGACCAGTCACACAGAGCTCTTCAGGCAAAAGCAAGGAGGAGGTTGGTGGGACGGGCCCAGAGAGCTCTGTGTGCCCACCATACAGTGGGGGGCAACTTTGCGAGTGAGAGGTTAGGTTCTGTTTCATGATGAGCTAGAATTTTTGCTCCTAAGCCAACTAGGAAGGAGGTAAGGCATGTTAAGACAGGTTTTTTTTCCCCTTTCTTTCTTTCCTTTTACTTTGTCTTCCTTCCTTCTTTCCTTCCTTCCTTCCTTCCTTCCTTCCTTCCTTCCTTTCTTCCTTCCTTTAAACAAGACTGGGAATGTAAACAAGCAGTAGCCTGGACAAATAAGAGGTAAGAGTAAACATATACCAGAAAGTCAGGGTCCTACTCGAGCCCTGATCCAATGGCTCTTGGATGCCTCTAGCAGAAACCACTTCCATATTATCCCAGACTTTGGAATCTGTAAAGAGAGCTAAAGAATTCCCTGAGTCCATTGCTGTGGGTTCATTATTCAAAGCCTCTTATCAGGTCTCCTCCTGACCATTACTTTTAATGTTTTTATTTATTTTTGAGATAGAGAGACAGACTGAAAGTGGAGGAGGGGTAGAGAGAGAGGGAGACACCGAATATGAAGCAGGCTCCAGGCTCTGGTTCCAGGCTCTGAGCTGTCAGCACAGAGCCTGATGTGGGGCTTAAACTCACAAACCGTGAGGTCGTGACCTGAGTCGAAGTCCGACGCTCAACCGACTGAGCCACCCAGGCGCCCCTGACCGTTACTTGTATAAACCAGTTTCCTGTTGTATTATCGACACTGACCACTACAATTACCATATGACACATGGCAAGTGTTTAGTCAAAGGTTTTCAAGTGAAAAGTCTCGATGTCTGGCCTCTTACCTTGTTTCTCACGACCAAACCCTGTCCTCACACTCTGATCCTGCATTGGAGTTCTTTGGCTTCTTTCTTTTGCTTTGGGTCATTCTTTGATTCCTTATATTTACCTCTTCTCTGGGACTCAAATCCTTTATTGCAATGGTCTCCCTAGAGCTCGAAGTTTGGCTTCCAAAAGATCTCTCCTATGACTGTTACATGTTACCTGACACCAGTTCTCCTCTCCCTGCCTGTTCCCCATGCCCCTCCACCCAAGTCTTCTCCACCAGTGAGACCCGCTCTTCTTAGCTGCCCTACAAAGTGTGGCTACCTAACCATTGGCTTTGGACTTTTCCATCTAGCCCATCCCCCTACTGACCATGACCTGATTTGGCAATTACTTAAAAAGTCTGTGGGAAACAGTTGGAACTAGGGAGGTAGATGACCAACCGATGGAAGACCTTTGGATGAAAAAGATTTATCTGTGACTTCCAAATGAGAAAATACACTATTTTTAAAATCCTTACTACAAACTTCTCAGGACATGTGCTAGAGGTCCTTAGAAGTGAGTCTATCTTGGTAATCCACTGTCTTCAATGGGCTGAAAAATAGCATGATCAGGATTAGTACTAAGAGATGGAATGAAGGAGAAGTTCCTATCCTTTTGTCCTCATTTGCCATAATACCTGACTCTATGCAGCAGAGCAGTGTCTGAGGATAATTTT
The DNA here is from genome assembly GCF_023721935.1 of Panthera uncia. Lineage (NCBI taxonomy): Eukaryota > Metazoa > Chordata > Mammalia > Carnivora > Felidae > Panthera > Panthera uncia. The sequence continues at coordinate 61,462,743 of NC_064812.1, read as the reverse complement.
CAATCATTTAGTTGAGGAAGTAAATAAAAGCCCTTGAAGGAAACACCAAAGTCGGACATTCCACCCCCACCCCCCACCCTTGTACTGTCTCTAAAACTGGCAATGAATAAAGCATCCAATACTTCTCATCGAGCCCCTGGATGACAGAGGAAGCTGATTAATATTGCCCTTTGGGTTAGTAGCCAGAATCTGGAGAGTTAACCCAGCGTGGCAGAGGATAGGCTGAGTTTCATGCTTTGACCCAGCAATTGCACCCCTAATTGGGCACACAGTTGTACTTTCATGGCATTTAAACACTTTAAAGAACCCGTACTCAAGACAGAAGGCCACTGTGTGTTTTCCTGAGGGTATAGTCAGGGAGTAAAGAATGCAGGGGCTCTTTAAGCATAATTAGGCATTTAATTGCACATATAGACTTCACCGATGGTTTTGCACATGCGTGTGATTGTGATTCACTTGAAAGCACTCCATTGATGATCTTCTGTATTCCATTTTTCTGCAGAGCAAATTAGGAAGGAAAATATTCAAAACATTTAATTCTTAAGTTCTATTTCTTTCATTTCATTTTAGTTCTAACTTCCCTTCAAGTTTCTAGAGAGTTAAAACAACCACTACCACAGGGGATTCCACATCTGACTCTTATAAAGCACATAAAACAGAATGTACATAACTGTGGGTAGTTAGCAATTAGAGCATAAGTATAGTACAAATGTGGTGTCTCTCATCTACCAATATTCCCCTTCTTCCTCTCTCCCCAAATTTTCAGATTGAGAAATCAAGGCATTGGAGTTAATGTCTTTTGCCGAAGTCACTGAGTAGCAGAGACCAGTTAGGGATATAAGTTGCCCTTGACATTGTGTTCTTTTCTATCAAGCAAAGAGCCCAGTTTAATTCCATTGTTCTATTGCACATTCAAGAGAGTAAGCAATGTATAACCTCTGAGACGTGGTTATACAGAAATATGAACTTGGGTATTTTGGTCCCATTTCTTTTTCACACACATCTCCATGGTGACAGCACCAAAAACTTTCAAACGAAGATGCTTTCTGCCTTCCTATTGTGAGCACTTTGTAAGGATTAATCTTTTTGGAATTTTCCCCTTTTAATTCAAGTCTGTGTTCCATATTTGAAAATTCACACGTTCCATTTACCCAAAGCCGCTTGAGACGTGCTTGCGTCGCTACAACTGCGCCTCTTGCCGCTGCCTCTCCCCACCATTTTTCAGAACGTGGCCATCCTCAGAGCATTCCATGAGGAGTGCTCTTTAACCTGGAATTTGGCTTCATCTGACTTTGGCTTACTGCAGTACTCAGTAACGTGTCACCCAGAGTGGACATGAGTGAATACAGAATCTCGAGAGGTGCTTCGAAAATGCCTGGGCCACCACCCTGGATGTGGGCCTATGTGGCCACTACTGCACGTTCATCCAAGGTGGATTTATATTGGGTAGACAACAAATGCTTACTGGTAATATTAAATGTTGATTTCGAATGCCTCCTCACTAAGAAATACGTAGCAGCTCAGCCAGATACAGCCGAGTTTGTCAAGAAGTCCTTCACAGGAAGTGTGTATGAGAATCGTCAGGGGAGGCTAGGAGGGTTGCTGCAAAATACAGGGATCCAGGCCCTCTGGATCAGAAATGGCAGGCTGGGGCCCAAGCACCTGTATTTTCAAAGCGTTCCGTTGTGATTCTGATGCTTTTGCTGTAAAGAATCAGAAGGGCGGGAGAAGAGTCTCTGCTCTGGTCCTTCCTGAAGTACGTTTCCTCTTGCTGTGATGTTATGCTGGGAATCACAAAATCAGAACTGGAAGACATGGATTCAGTTTCGGACTGGACAGTTTGTTAGAAGTTTCGTGAACTTGCGTGGGGTTCTCTGCATGTCTCTCCGCGCCAATGTCCTCACCTGTAAAAAGTGAGATGATGACAGGGGCTGTGGAGATTGAGAGAGGATATTTGCAAGGCCCTTAGCAGTGCATCTGGGATGTGCCAGCCATGAGTCATGCTCTTCAAATAGACCATTTCTGTCATCGTGCTGATGAATTTATTCCCCACACATCTTACCCATGGCCATTCTGTTGGAGTGGTCAAAGTCTCGTGTCGAGGTCCTTATGTTTTGCAGAGAGGTGCTGTACCTTATTTCTAAAATACAGTGTGAAAGTAATAATAATAAAAAAAGCATAACTTCCCTCAGGTACGCTCTGTGAAGTGCATGCTGCCTGCTTTTACTCTTTGCCCCAGCTCTCTTCTGTCTTACTCTGACCCCAGCTTTGTTTTGTCAGTCTACGCGGGAGTAACTTCCTAATGGGTCTTATCCCAAAATGGATTCTCCCACTGGGAAAAGGCATGGGCCTGTTAAAACTTCCTCTATAAAATCATTCTACCTTCCTCCCGTAGGACGACAGAGGATGACCATTTCATGTCCGTGAACACACTGCTCTGAGAACGTTTGGGTTTTAAGGTTTTCTTTCCCAGCTATGTTGTCAGTTTCCCCAGGGCGGCCTTATCCCGTATGGAGCTCTGGGAACAGAGGATGCGTGTGCCAGGCAGCCCTCTGGCACAGGCTTGGCGTGTTTACCTTCTGGTTTAAATTGCCTTTCTTATGTACCGGTATTTATATGTATAACAAATGGGGGCTGGCTAATTATGTGGTTCTCAGTAGGAATCAAGTCTCTGTTGGAACCAGCCCAGTCTCTGCCCACTATTTATAGCCTTCATATGTCCCAAATTTTCCAGTTCTGATTTCAAATATTCTATCCCACTGTCTCCAAAAGTACACTTTATGCTTGTCCGACCACATGTCAATTTATGGTTTGAGAAATATAGTCACAGTATTATAACTGCCACCCTAAACACCACATTTTCTGACTGTGAGATTGGAATCTTGCCTTTGAAAAAATTGGACATACTTAGGAAGTGCAAAAAGATTTTCTTCTTCGAATGTTCTTGGTAGGCAATCAACTGTAGGCTTTACCTAAAAACTACAGATGGGAGATTAAAACGTGGTGTAATAATAAAGAGCCTGATGACAGTTGCCCTTCTTGAGACAGGGCCTTTCACATGGAATGTGACCTACAGATAGTTGAATAGGCAAATGGGTTGAAAGATTACATAGAGACTTTCATATTGCCGGAGATTACAGAACTCTGATCCAGATCTCCCGTGTTTCTTTGCGGTCATAAATGAAGGCAGAAGGTTTTGCTGTAGGAAGTGAGCAAGAAGCAGATTTCTAACGCTGTTTGGTCTCTGTTTGGTACTGGGAACCCTGATAGACACTTTATCTTACTTAACCGTCAGAAGAACAGGAGCTCATAGGCAGCATAACCTTCCTGTCACAGACGCGAGAACTGAGACTCAGATTGAGGAGCTCGCTCAAGACAGGTGGCAAGCCGTGTAGTTAGAATTAGAACTCAGGCCATTGTGACTCTAATGGCTCTTCATAAATCAGGGTTTCTCCTATTACTCTTCATTTTGCGCAGAATGATAGGTGAAATTGAACTAAAATCACTTCCCATTAGCTCCAAGCTCTCCATTGTTTAAGAGACATTTATAAATGTTAACTATCATGATAAATGCCCTGCTGCCTTTGTCTCCACTCCATAGCTGGGGCAGATGCGTACGTTTGGGGCCATGCGTAGATGGGAGTAGCTAGAGGCCATGTGGAGAGATGGCCATATGCAGTCTTGTGCCTTGTTCATGAGGACACCCTCCAGTGTTCTGCGTTACTTGACTCAATCTTCAGGTATCCGATTTCCAATATAACCAAGCGCTGGTCAGTGGAACTATATCTCCATGTGTCTGTGAAACCAAGGGAAGCCTTCCTACACGATTGCTCCCTATCCCACATATGTCGACAGGCATCACTAATGGACTGAGTATAACATGGCGGTTGCTGGCTCCAGACAACCCAAAGCCTTTTCAGACATGCCAACCCCTGTTCAGTCTGTGGAAAATGATCTCGATAAAATGGTTATGAATGTAAGAATGTGGAATGCAGCTTCCGTAAGAGGAATGGCTCTAGAAGCTAGAACAGTACCTAATCCAAAGTTGGTGCTCAAGATCGTTAAGTAAATGAGTGCATTAAGGACTTGATGAATCTCATTTAAAATTTATTACAGAGAAGTCCACAGACTATGGTCGGCATTTCATAAACTGGAGGATATGATGCCCAAGGCAGAGAAGGATCTTGATTAATCCCTTGTTGGTAGTAGTCAGAGGTAGTTTTCCGAGGTCCCTGGATGCTGCAGTGAGCTTGCTGTCTCTGAAGCCAAAATATTCCAGCACCTAGCACGGTCCTTACATTCAACATGCAGGTGACGGTGCAGTGGCCGAACCGTGGCTTATCAAAAAAAGATTGTTTTAAAAAATATTGTTTTAAAACTGATGGTTGCCAGAGAGGAGGGAGGTGAGGGGATGTACAAAATGGGTGTGGGAGGAACAGGCTTCCAGTCAAGGAAAGAATAAGTCACGGGGATGAAAGGAACAGCATAGGGAATAGTCAACGGTGTTACAATTGTGCTTGTTGTATGGTCACAGAACTCCAAAATATGGAGTGTTTTTTAGATTTAGTGTTCAGCCCAGATTGGTAATATGTGGTCTTCATATTTACAACCATCACCCAGTTGAGTCTGTTGTGAAGAATTTCCTACCACCTCCTTATGAGGATGCACTGAGGGGGCGTCTTGGGAAAACCCTGGTAGGATTTCATGCTCATGACTTTTCAGGTGCTGGGACAATCTAAATAAAGTAAGTTATCGTTAGATATTGCAGGATAGTCTTGAAGAAACTGGGCTGTGTTGCATTCAGCTGTTATATCTTTTCATTTTAAAACTAAAAGTATACCTGCCTCTGGGGAAGAAAATAGGAAGAATTTGAACATAAGGTCTAATAGAGTGACCTCCAATTAATCAGGTAGACTTGAGAAATTGCACTGTTTATTTTAGAGGAAAAAAAATCAGACGAGGGGCTTCCGCAGTCGTCCTTTGCTGAGCTGTAAGACAGGTTATTTGAGAAGAAGAATCATAAATTCTTGCCTTTCAAATCTGGCTGGAAACCCATAATCAGATTAAGAGCCCTTTCCACCACATGGCCCTGTGCTGGTAAGTCTGGAGCGAGTTGCTCCAAACACAGAGTTGCACAAAACACGGAGTCTCCAGCCTCTACCAGGTACGGCAAAGACTGCAAGAAAACACGGGGAGGCAGCACCCTGTTTTTATTTACTCTGCATTTGGTGCGGCAAGACGTTAAAAATCACTTTGCGGGAGTGCAAAGTGAGGAATCGTGGATTAACTCTTATCAGAAGCTAATTAAACTTCACCTTTACCTCCCGGAGAGGGGCCCCCGCCACCAGACGAAGGAGTGATCATTTACCTTGGGCTTGGCTTGACAGCTGCTAGAGGGTAGACACCTTTTGGTTCCACATCCAGCGGTCTCACATAGAGGCGGCCACAGGCTGGAGTCCCCTCCTACTGGTAAACTACTATTCCATCTGGCACAAAGGTTAGAGGGAAAGAAAGGGGAATGGAGGATGGGCGGGGGGGGGGGGGGGGGGGGGGGGAGGGGTTATGCGTGTGCCAAGCTGCACTGTGCACTGGCTGATGTCCTCCCTTCTAAATGGGCAGGATCAGGACCTCAGCTTTGCATGAATCAGTTCTATCACCGTCCATGCACCACAAACCCAAAGTTTGGGAGTAAGGAAGGTGGATGAGCAAGGAATGAAAAGAGTGAATGTTTAAAGGAACATTTCTAACAAAGCCGATTTGATTCCATAAAAGGGACTAAAAAGTGTTTTAATGATTTTGCTGAATTTCCCGAAAGCTTCATTTCCTATCACCTGTGTATGTATGGGTAGACATACGAATGACAAATTGTCCAAGATTGGTTTTGTTTTTCCAAGTTTAATGTCTCTACTAAATGCGAGATTTATAAATTATGTCCCATGCTTGATGCTTCTGAGCTTGAAACACGGGCTTTTTGAGGAGGAATGTTATGTTAATGATCCGATGGATTCTATTGCCAATTCTTAAACGAGAAATGGGTTTTCTTGTTTTTAAGTAGGCCCCATGCCCAACGTGGGGCTTGAACTCACGACCCTGAGATCCAGAATTACATGTTCTATCTAGTGAGCCAGCCAGGTCCCCGGGTTTTCTTTTCCAATCCAGAAATGCTAACTTAATATTTAATATGCCACGTCTGTTTGTAGTATCCAAAAGGAGTTTGGTGGAAAATCACATAAGTTACAGCCTAGCGCAGTGCCTAGAATATAGTTGGTGCTCAATCAATGTTTGTGAAATAAGTGAGTGGATAGCCAGGAGCCTTTAGCATTCATTTAAGGGCTAGACACATCAATACTCCTGACACAGCTATGGAACTCGATCAACCGGTGGCCTGAGGGAACGCTTTACCCTTACAATTTGTTACTGATACAACTCGGGAGGCAGATGCTCATTATAAGACAGAAAATTAACGAGGCCAAGGATCTCTGTTTAATGCCTCCAGGGGCCGGTTATTTTTGTTCCGTTCCACGGCTGCGTCCACAACCCATAACCTTTGCCAGCTGTCACACACTAGGGCATGCTCTTTGTCACACGGGGATCCAGAAAGGAGATTGTGAGGAGATGAGCTCAGACCCATTACCATTCAGGAGAAATGAAGCTACAGGCATGCGCTCTCCAGAGAGGTCAGTTGCAACAGCGGAGCAAATGAAGAACGGCACATTTTGGAGCCGACTGGGCCGAGGACTATAACATGCTGTTGCTGCGGTTCTGTGGGTGCTGTGCCCTGGCATCGTTGGCCAAGGACGTCGTAGCCACATTTGCTGAACATGGAGTAATTCCAAAGCACTGACTGTAGCAAATGCTCAACCCACAGAATTCAAAATGGACTCAGGCGCAGTACGACGACTCACCCCGTCCAGAAACCTCATTTTGCTCGACCTGTGGATTTCAGATTGTTCCAACATTACCTGGTCACATGCTTTGAATAATAGACTAGTCTATTTTCTTCCTGGCAAGCCTCACCTTGATCTGCATTATCATTTAGGCCCCATCTGCAAACACCATGCATTTAAATAAGCAATAGAGACTAAAATAAAATTCCATTCATGCTTAACTCTCCAGCGTGGTTTGGAAATGCTTTCTTCTTCAGCCAGTCTTATGTTACATGCTGGATGGTCTTTTCTTTGACCACCTCATAAAAAAGGGCTCATAAATACTTTTCATGTGTTATTTAAACTAGCGGTACTCCCTAAGGCACCGAACTCCCATTTTTTTTCAATCCTTTGTGTATTTCTAAAGTATTTCTAAACCAGTAGCAGAGGTAAAAGCATATTCTAAGTTGAGAGGGCCATGTTCTGTCACTATCAGGCCACAAATTTCCTTTACTGATGAAAAGAATTTACTTCTCAGCAAAATGGTGCCTGATTTATATGCTTTCTTCCTAAAAAATAATCCTTTGTGAGATCTAAGTGCCGGGGCCAGAATACACGCGTCTTTTCTTGACGCCTCTGAAACCGAAATTGTGACTTTTCAGCACAAGAATTGTCTAGGACTTTCTGATAAATGAGAGCTTTAATTTCTCATCATCTATTAACGTCTGAATAACGAGGCAAAGGAGACGGAAGGGTAGCCGCCTAGTGTATAGTCTTGTTATGTTGTGTGTGGTGTTGTCTTGGTTAGGAGGGGAAATGGTCCATCCATTCGTTCTGGCAAGTTAGGGCAGGGTCGTGGCCCTTCACCAGTCCTCTGACTCACATGTGTTTCTTCTCCGTAGAGTATCTTAGCTCTTTCTTATATTTTTATTATGCTTGTCTTTCCCGCTCTGAAACAAATTTTGGTTGGCTCTACCGCGTCCAACTACTGTGTTCCTCGTTGGCATTTTACACGAATCCACCATTGTTCCCCATTCTCTACTTATGTCATAGGATCATGACCTACATTAGAGAGTTGGAAGGGAACTGAGAACCATCTAGTCCCGCTTCTCTCCAAGTACAGAGATTCTTCCTTTAGCGCATTGCTCAAACTGGGAGACACTGCAAACACGGACTGTATCTCTACCCCTCTGGTGGCACGGACCTGTAAAGTTGATGAACTCGTGGAATTTCTCATACCTAATTGTGCCAGACTTGTTAAGGATTTGAAATGTGTCAGTCCTGATGCTTTTAGCTGCCTTCTTTAACATTTTTTTTTGGCATTTATTTATCTTTGAGAGAGAGAGACAGAGCACGGCTAGGGGGTGGGGGGGAACAGAGAGAGAGGGAGACACAGAATCCAAAGCAGGCTCCAGGCTCTGAGCTGTCAGCACAGAGCCCGATGTGGGGCTTGACTGCCTTATTTATAATCATCCTTCTTCAACCTCTGTAGTCCAATCCATATGAAGAGACAAGACTTCTCCAACATTCGTGGACCCACATTTCCAACTGCCTTCTGGCTATGTATACCTGGATTCATTTAACATTCTTTATTCGTTTAGGAAATCTTTAGTGAGCAGTGGATATGTTCCAGGCATTATGTCAAGCACTGGTGGTAGATTACCCTTGATGTCTTGGACTTTATATCTCATGGGGTGATGATTCATTGAGAAATATATGACCTGTCCTATACATTCCTTCATCGATCATGCTTAAAATGGACTGATCAGTTAATTTTAACTACCTTTTAAAAAAATATTTTTCATGTTTATTTATTTTTGAAGGTGAGAGAGACAGAGTATGAGCAGGGAAGGGGCAGAGAGAGAGGGAGACACATCATCCAAAGCAGGCTCCAGGCTCTGAGCTGTCAGCACAGAGCCCGATGCTGGGCTCTAACTCAGGAGCTGTAAGATCATGACCTGAGCCCAAGTCGGATGCTTAACTGACTGAGCCACCCAGGTGCCCCTTAACTCCCTTTTTAAACTATCATCCACCTCCTTAAATGCTGCATCATTGGTTCTCAAAGCATGTTCTTCAATGCAGAAGCAGTGTCTCCTAAGAACTTGTTAGAAATGCCGACTCTTGGGGCTCAGTTGGTTAAGTGTCTGATTTCAACTTCAGCTCTGATCACAATCTCACAGTTCATGGATTCAAGTCCCTCGTTGGGCTCTGTGTTAACATCTCAGAGCCTGGAGCCTGCTTCGGTTTCTGTGTCTCCCTCTCTCTCTGACCCCTCCTCCACTTGTGCTCTCTCTCTCTCTCTCTCTGTCTCTCTTTTAAAAAAATAAAAAAAAAAACATTAAAAAAATTAAAGTGGAAAGAAAGAAATGCCGACTGTTGAGCCCCACTTAGATCTACCAAATAGAAACTTAGGGGATGGGGCCCTGTAATCTGTGTTTCAGCAAGCCCTCCAGGTGATGCTTGTCTGATGCTTGCCCAAGTATGAGAACCCTTATCTACATGGAATCACCATATAGCCTCTCAAATTAGAAACTCCATAGTCCCCTTGGTTTATTGGTCTTCCTTTCTCTCCCCCAGTCACAAAGTCTTGCCAATTCTCCCTAAGAAATTCCTTCTGCCAAGTTTTAAATTCAGAAATTTCTTCTGCATGAGAATCTGTGCCAGGTTGTAAATTCATACCCTTTTGTCTTGTCTGATGTAACTTCCTCATTGGTGTCTTACCATCATTTGCTTTCCCATCGAATTCACCCACGTACAGAGAACAGAGGCCTCTTCCTACATTAAAAATGGCGTCCTGCTGCTAAACAGAAGTAATCAAACAAACAAATAAAACTGGCTCTTGGCTGCTTGTTACCTCCTGAAGAGAATCTGAAGTGAATGAGGGACATGGGGCCCTGAAATCTGAATGAAAGTGATCTCCCGGCCTTCCGACGTACCCTTTGCGCAGTTCGTCGCTACTTTTCCTTCATTCCTGAATACACTGTCACACCACCCCCTTTCGTGGTTGTCTGCGAATAGCTCTTGATTATGACTACACAGTCACTCCCTCCTCTCCTGTCCTCACATTCCTGTCCCTGGCTTTTCAGCAGGCAAACTCCACTCATCTTTCAGAGATTAGACCAGATGTCTCCTCCTCTCTGAAGCCTTCCCTGACTTCCTCTGAGAAAGTTACTTGTTCCTGTAATTCCCCACAGCACTTTGTGCATTCCTGCTGAGCCAGCCAGGCTCCCCTGCCCCCAGCACCATGTTCATTCCCAATGGAAACACACCGACGTTCCGCATTTATTTTAATAACTGAGAACGTGAAACTTGGGGAACGTGATTTGTTCAGGGTCACACAGCTATACAACGGCAGAGTCCAGAATTAACCAAGGTCTCCTGGCTACTAGTCCAGGATAATTTCCTCTGTGTTTACAAAATCCTGTTTGGTGCGTATAGCGATCTGGGTAGTGGGTCAATTTTTCTTTTCTTTAGACGTTTACCAGTGAAATCCAGGAGATTCTTTATAATCCCACTTAAAGTGGGAGCCTTTGTTTTTGCTAAGTTGAGAGCTGGGGACATTTGAGAATCATTTTATGCTGCCGAAGTCTCTTGCTGAATTCCCATACTATCAAGATTCTCTTACAACATCTGGCCACTTTACAGGGCATTTCATGGAGCAAATCAATTAACGTTTTAAAAGTCAGGGCTGAGAGGAAGAAAGAAAATATTTGAATGGTAGCACCACACTCTGCAAGTTCCCTGAGAGATAGTCAATGACTATCTTGCACAAAACTTTATAACCAATCACTTCTCTATGAAACAACTTACTCTTAACCATTTTGTTTTCAAGCTTCGATCAGGGTCCCCGGATTCTTTGGCCTGTCAACAAAACATAAATAGACATTATTTAATATGAATACCCTTAGCCTTGCCACTGATTGGTCCTCTCTCTGACAGTGGGGTCTAAGACTAAGGTTGTAGGTTGAGAAGCTGCATTTAGCCTTTAAAGCCCTGGGTGTGGTTCTTTCAAGATACAGTGGATTCTGACTAAACCGTGCAGGAAAGCCTTGGCAGTGGTCACTGCAGCTACTTGAGCAGTGCTTGAGGTACTGAAAACATAGAAGCTGTTTCCACTTGTGAATTAAGTTCTGGTAAATTCGCTTCAAATGGTTCAAGCTGTTTCCAAGAGAGCCTCAGTAGGCATATGAGCACACAGACACACAGAATAGTGGTCATTCGCTTATCTCCACTTTGAACCTGGAACCATCACAAGATGCCGATAAATCTAGAGCACCTAGAGGGGTGCTTGCCCCATAGCAGGCACTCGACGCACAGACTGTCAACTAAATACAGGGGTGTGATTAAAGAACGGAGCGACGTTCTAATGGTCATAGTAACCCGGTGTACTCACCATTTTACAAATTCCGTGATGTTTTGGAACACACCTAATTTCTGACTTGAAGAGATCCTGATCTCTAATAAGGCATGATAGCACTTCTCTTGTAGGGCTGGTGTAAGAATTTTTTTTGAAGTTTATTCATGTTGAGAGAGAGAGAGAGAGCACAAGTGGTAGAGGGGCAGGGGGACAGAGAGAGAGAGAGAGAGAGAGAGAGAGAGAGAGGGAGGGAATGAATCCCAAGCAGGCTCAAGCACAGGGCCTGATGTGGGGCTGGATCTCAGGAACCTTGAGATTGTGACCTGAGCCAAGATCAAGGGTCAGATGCTTAACTAACCCAAGCACCTTGAGGGCTGGTGTAAGAATTAAATGAAGAGATATTTATGAAGTGGCTCTATTATTAATTAGCAGTTCTATGGAAATAAATGTATTTAACTCGAATCTGTTTGTGAAATGGGGCTGAAAACGTCTGTCTCATGACTCCCCTAGGGTGTTACAATCCAAGAAAGTAATAGATGTGAACATACTAAGTTGCAAATATCGTGGAATGTAAAGGTGCTGCTATCCTATGCCTTTGCTAAGGGTTGTCAAGCAAATGTTCTCCCCAGGCACTTTATCTTATTCTAAGTGAAGCAAAATGAGGATCTTCAAATAAAGTGACTGGGACTTCAAATAAAGGGACATCATAAGCTTTGCCCTGTCTTGAATCACCTCTCAAACAGAATCAAATGAATTTACTCTTAAGTACCTTTTTAAACTAAAGGGATCTTCTCTATCATTTAACTTATATAAACAATACTGAGAGTAAAGGAGCCGAGAAAGAGTCAGTCCCCTCCAAGTATTCTGTGAAATGCGGAAGGGATTGCTCTATCTTTCCACTTGGAACGTCTTTGGATCACACTTTTCATCTAGTTATTTACCATACTCTCCCAGTCCCTTCTCACAAGACCCTCCCCTTACACACACACACACACACACACACACACACACAGATATTGAAGTGATCCAGGCTTCAGACTCTGTCCCTCTTTCTCCCTTCCCTAAATCTTTCCCCATGCTGTAAATGGTAATGGGCTCTGATCTTTTGGAAATGGGAACATAGCAATAACTTCAACACAGAGCCTCACAAGTTTGAAAAAGTGAGCCAAGCTGCAAGATTTTCTAAACATTCCATCACATTAATACCTTGTGGGTCTATGGGGACCTTCATCTAAGTCTCTCCAAACACTTTTCCGAGTTTGGTTAATCCTCAGAGTAGCCACGGGGAAACAGTCCCACATTCTGCAGGGGCCTTGAGTGAAGCCCCCACTCAGCCAGGAAGCGGCTCAGGAACCTGGGTGAGAAAAGGAAATGTGTACCCTGAGCTCTGTTGTCTCTCAGCACATACAGGCACGCCCAGCAAATTCATGGAGCAGGACGTGGGGAGAAGACAAGGAAGTTTGTTTCAAATCAAAATAAACTTTCAAATGGAACAAGAAACATATTGCTTTATTTTTCATAGCTGAAAGAGTCTGTATGTGCCAAACAATGGAATCAAGGGAATCTGTCTATAATCAACTGTTCTGTGGCCTCTGTCTGGAATTCTCCCCATTACCAAATTAATTATTAATAAAGCTATTCATTCAATAAACATTTACTGAGCACATTCCAGGTACTGTCATAGGTATTAGAAAACAAACCATAAATGTGGACAAAACAGTGCCCCTTGCCCTCAAGGAACTTGCTGTATAATAATTGAGAGAGATAAAGAGACAAGTTATTAAAATATCACGAGGTAATACATATACCCACAGTGCATATATTTTATTGTGAGCTCATTCTTCAACTTTAAAAAAAAATGACTTCTTTTAGGAAGCTTTCCCTGATCTTCCTGTACCTAAAAGTTTTCTTCCACATTGTATTTGTACTCCCCTTATGTATTTCTTGTTCCTCCTTGCTTTATGCTTGTGCACGTGCATTATTTTTCCTTAGTGATCTCTAAGTCTCTCGAGTGTAAAGTTTCTGACTTATGTTCATATTCTGAGCATCTATCACAGATAGGCATTTAATAAATGTTAGTTGCATGAGTGAATGAACAAGTCAAAACTTGGCCAATAACATAAGAGGTATTATACTTTAAGACCGAGCAATTAAAATCTTTGGTCCATAAATATCAGTAGTTGCTGGTCAAGTATGCGAAAGGAGGGAGGGAAGGGGAAGGAAAGAGGAAAGAGGAAAGGAAGGAACATTAAATATGTAAGATCTGGACACCTAAAGGCAGTTCTCAACTATATATATATTTTTTTAATTTTTGTTTAGGGTATATTCATTTTTCAGAGACAGAACGTGAGCAGGGGAGGGGCAGAGAGAGAGGGAGACACAGAATTGAAACAGGCTCCAGGCTCTTAGCTGTCAGCACAGAGCCTGACACGGGGCTCGAACTCACAAACTATGAGATCATGACCTGAGCTGAAGTCGGACGCTTAACCGACTGAGCCACCCAGGCGCCCCTATTAATGAGAATCTTAAATAAAGTGGTATAGTTGATCCTTGAACAATGCAGGGGTTAGGGGCACTGACCCTCAAATAGTCAAAAATCCATGTATAACTTTGACTCCTCAAAGTCTTAACTACCAATAGCTTACTGTTAACCAGAATCCTTCCCAATAACATAAACAGTCAATGAACACATATTTTGTATCTTCTACGTATTATGCTATATCCTTATAATAAGGTAAGTTAGGGAAAAGAAAATGTTAAGAAAATCATAAGGAAGAGAAAATATATTTACAATACTAGATTGTTTTTATAATAAAAATCTGAATTTAAGTGGACCCATGCAGTTCAAGCCCATGTTGTTCAAGGGTCAATACTACAACTGTTTAAAATGGATTTTTTTTGTTCTTATCATTTGATTTCAGTAGATAAATTGAACAGGGCTGGGATTCCTAAATCCTTCAAAGCTCAAACATAAACTCAGTGTGTGTGTGTGTGTGTGTGTGTGTGTGTGTGTGTGAGAGAGAGAGAGAGAGAGAGAGAGAGAGAGAGAGAGAGAGAGAGATTTCTGTTGTTCTTTTCTTAATATGACAAACTGAAAAAAATAAAAGCTTATTCTCAATATTCTCCCCGGTGCTCAACGGGTTTCTGGAAAGTGGCTGGGACTACTTCCTACTGGTAATCTTTGGTGCTACACGAGTTAACCTGGATCTATGTAGATTTGGAGGAGAATTTGTGCCCAACATTGAAAAGATCCGAGGGAACAGTGGACATCACAAAAATTGTAGATATGAAGCAGAAAATCTGAGACAGGCGTATAAAGATAGGTGTAACCAAAGATGCCAATCGCTGGGAATCACTGGCAGGGCCCTGGTGAACAAATAAATGCCAGAGCCTAAGTGGGCAGGTGATCCTACAGCATTAGCCATAATAGAGTAAGCATGTAGACAAAGGGTCAATTCGTTTTCTGGAGTTCCTCACCATCCTAGAAGCATGCTTGCACGAAACTTCGTAACTGAATTTTTCATTTTGCTTAGATGGATGTAGGGACACATTTGGAACATAGAGCTACGGCCGCCTACTTTGCTGGGCCCTTCTCACCTTACTGGGCCAGGGAGTCTGCTTTGTAATAGGTTTTTGGCATGGCGGACGCATGTATCAGATCGGGGAGGAGAGAGGGGCTGTTCTTTCCTGCTGTGAGGAAGGTTGGAGCTACTTCATATACTACTGGGATTCCCTTTCAAGGAATATCTTGGACTAAACTGTCCTTTTCCTGATGGATTATGTTTTGGATCATCCTTTACCAAGGATATAATCATGGGCTGTTAACATTTTTTTGGACTTTGATTTGGCTGGTAACTACACTGTTTTTGGAAACCTGTTTTCATTTAATTTCATTTCCTTTTTCCTGTTAAGTACATCATTGGGCTAGAAGAGAAGAGCCTCAGATTTTTGGAAGTCTTTGTGTTTTGTGCCTGCTGCTTGATTCATATTGGATACCACAGGAGAAAGGAACCAAAACGCACTCATGACTTTTGTGGTCCCCTCCACTGGAAAGCCAGAATCCACACCCTGACCTGCCTTAGGTGGTTAGCACGAACATCGAAACAATAGTCACTAAATACTATCATAACATTGCATAAGTCATTTCCTTCCCTTCTAGAATGTGGGGGGATATGTGAGAAGCAAAGAAAAATCTGTGACCCCACTACTCATACTTTCCACAGGCTTCCAATTACCCTTTCATCTGTACCAAACTCTGGAGGGTGATGTTAAAAACTTGTGTGAGAATCTGGCAGGGTTTTGTATTTTAACATTGTTGTCTCTGGTCCAGTTTCTAAAACCATTCTGGCAATTTGGAAAACTTGCCAACAAGAGCCGATTGTTCAACAGGAATAGCCAGTTTAATTCTAGTGGCGTTCCATGGTCGGTTTGGTGGTGTTTTTTACAGAATACAGGGGCGCCTGGCGGGCTCAGTTGGCTTAGCACCCGACTTCAGCTCAGGTCATGATCTCACGGTTCATGGGTTTGACCTCTGTGTCGGGCTCTGTGCTGTCAGCTCAGAGCCTGGAGCCTGCTTCGGATCCTCTGTCCCCTCCCCCCGTCTCTCTCTGCCCTCCCCTGCTCATGCTCATGTTCTCCCTATCTCTGTCTCTCTCTCAAAAATAAATAGTTAAAAGAATTAAAAAACTAATACAAAAGACGCATATCAGGATTTCTGTTGCCTCCTCTTTGGCAACTGCGTTTGGCATCCATGTGACAAACAAATGAGTAGTATCATTAGAAAACACGGGAGTGATATGATACGAGAGAAACATAAAAGGAATGAAGAAAAGCCTCAGTGAAGTTCCTTCTCAGACATAACTTCGTAAATCCAACGGGAGCTAGCTTTTCCTTTGCCACCAAACCACAGGTAAAATAGATTGATTTCATTTATTCATTCATCGCACAAATATCTCTTGAGCGCCCACTGTGTGATGGCACCATTCTTAAACTGATAGGGAAGGAAAATCCCTGCTGTCGTGAAGCTTTCTCTAGTGAAATCCTGGGATCGTGAAGCAGGGCTCCCTTGGAATAGCAACGTGCTCTGGCCCCTAAGCTTCTTTTTCAAAAGCCACCATGAAAATAATCTAGAGTGATGTGGTTCTGTAAAAAGAAATTAGGAGAGTGACACAGTTCCTGGTTTTTCTTTTATCTTCTTCAATTCTAAAGTGGAGCTTTTCCAGAATAGCTTCTGGATGAGGTGGAATGCACCATGATGATAAAAACAAAGTGTTAAAGAGACAAAACGTAAGGACAGGTTTGTGCATGTGCTAGCATGACAGCAAGCACACTTTTGGGGAAAGATTTATTGGTCCAGCCAGGTGTGGCCTTCCGTTCCTTAACATGCCAGCTGGATCCCTCTTACCAAACCTTGGCTCCAAGGGTTTGTTTCCAATCAGTCGTCTTTGCTACCCTGACAGACCTGCTCCATGCAAAAGCTTATCCCTGGCAACGGTGGGAGATACACAGTCAAGTTCACCGTCTTTCACCTCCCGCCTTCTCTCCGTGCCCTTGATTGCCGTCACAGTCCCCATAAACCCTGCATCGAACAGATCAAAACGTGGAGATTTTTACGACTCTTTAGGTGCACGTGGCCCACTGACAAAGGTGAAAGCCTCTGGTGCTGAATATCAATATGAGGGGCGTAATTTGCTTTAGCTTGCCAGGGATCAGAGTCATTAGCTTTGTAGTTAGCTTCTCTCCACATCCCCCTCTCCATGCCTGCAATTAATAAGCGTGCCCACACCACACTCACCGGCCTTCCCTCTTTTTTCACCATCTCCTAGATATGCGGACGGGATTGGGGTCCGATACACTTGCCAACCAACAATTTCAGTGCCCGCACACGGTTAAGAGAGACTACTGGTCTATAATGGATTTTACTTAAATACCAGTAGGTAAGACCCATTTTTCCACAACACGGCTCAGCCGAGATGAAAGTTGACGCCATCTTTTCACAGCTTGGTGCCCAAGTCAACATGTTTACTAAGTGAAATTTTTCAGTGCATCAAAACAGTCGGCATCAAGCTTGTGTTCATGGCTTTTAACGTGTAGTTTCCCACTTTAATCACAGGGAGTCAAAGTTCTACCGATTTTTCTCCACTAGAAAAAAAGTGTCTCCTTGTAAAAGGGAATAGGAAGAGTAACGAAAAGGAAAAAAAAATCCTTTCAATAGCATACTGTCTCTTTTTTCCTATTGACAAGAAATCGGGTTTTCAGCTTGTTAATTAACTTACAAACACAAAAGTTTCCTGGTTATTCTCTCTTGGTTGCAGAGCGTGACTTTGAAGTAAGCCTCACTGTTGAGTGGCTGGACATTGAGCTAATGAGATTTTACTGTTTTGAACAGCTGGTCAAATTTGGAGGCCCCTCGAGCCTAAAGGCAACTGCTGATTTACAAGGATCCTGCAATATATGCAGTCTTGGCTGACGCTTTTGTTGTTGATTTAGGCTGGAGCAAAGGTGTAGATTTTGTGATGCCATAAAAATGTCAAGGGATTGATTTGAGAATATGTAATACCTACAGGTAGCCCCCACTAGGAGCCAGCACCTTGTGTGGCTCATATTCGAGAATGTTTTAGAAAGGTTTGGGTTTTCTTTGTGGCAATAAGGAGGGTTTGGATGCGTTGGCTGTTTACAGCTGGGAGGAGCCAAAAAGAAGCCTTTGAAAATTAGAACTCCTATTTATGCCTTCCTTCCCTCCCTTCCTGGTTGGTAAGACGTAGTAAAGCAAATTCTGGAGTGAAGATCATGTTACCTTTACATCTGTGCATCTCAAAAAAGAACAGGGATGGTTTCTTCAAAACATAAACTTAAAATCTTTTGGTATCATCTAATACCCAGCCCCTTTTTATTTTTCTTATTGTTTCAGAAGTTTCGTTTCCAATTGGTTTGTTCATATCAGGGTCCAGATAAGATCACACGTTATTATTTGATTGTTATGGCTCTTAATCCACAATAGTCTGCCCTAAAGTAAATACTTTTGTCAACATTTATAGATAAGAAAACTGAGGACCCAGAGGACCCAGAGGTGATGGGAGGAAACCATTGTTCTCTCGGGGTCCAGATGTGTCTCTACACCACTTTCCTCTTTCTCTTAGCGAATTCATTCTTTCTGTTGAGGCTCGATTTGTTTTCTCTGGGTGTCTTCCTTTCCACCTTACCGTTTTATCCTAGTTTTGCCTGAGCGGAATTTCAGACCAGAGTTCTGGTGGTAGTGCATTCATATTGCCTGTCTTTGCAGGTTTTTTTTTCTGAATTATTTCAGAGTAAAGAGTGGCAGGATCCCAGAAATCGTGCAGTGAGCTCTAGAGCCTGGAGGTGAGGTCCCACTGATGTCTTCGGTACTTTCCAGAATTCTCCGATGCCCTGTGCCTAGAGTTCTTTGACTCTGTGTGTGAGAAGGGAAAGCTGCTAATAAGGAGATAAACAGGACAGGTTCATTTCTCTGTCATTTTAAATAGAGATAAGACTGCAGTTTTGCAGCCAGTGCCTAGTTCAGGTGCCTAGCAAGGGCAGAGTTTTTAAATTATGTTTTCACTAGTTACAGTCCAGAACATATAACTTCCTTTTGGGTAAGAGTGAGAGCACAGAAGAATGAATCCCTTGCTGGTCTCCTTACCTTGGTTGGGTAATGAGATCAAAGCAAAACACAGGAAACATTTTATACATCCATAAAATCCTATGCTCTGCCTCTGTTCATCCGGCCCCGCATTCCATCTCTCCCAGAGGCAAGCCCACCCAGTCCCACCCTTAGCGTTGCCCTCACATCCTGCCAAGAACAGGTGGTTTGTGGGAAATCATGATGCCAGTGTCTGCCCGGCCCGATTTGCAGCTTCGTTGCCATCGGGGCCGCCTCCACTGATGCACTCATTTCCCCTCTCAGAGCCCACCCTCTCCCGCCTCCAGGACCCCAAGCCACATGTGACACTGCTCCATGCTATGGCAAGTTACGCCTCTGGCTTGCTGCGTGCTTCGGCATCACACAGTCCTGGGTTTGAATCACATCAGCCACTTACTCCCCGTAGGATCCTGTGCAAGCTGCCCGGCTGCTCTGGTCATGCTGTGCCTGCTTTCCGATCACGGGCCCGGGAAGACAAGATCTAGCCCCTTGTGTTAGGACAGCTAGCCCTTCCTAATTTTCAGTCTCAAC
Organism: Panthera uncia; assembly: GCF_023721935.1. NCBI lineage: Eukaryota > Metazoa > Chordata > Mammalia > Carnivora > Felidae > Panthera > Panthera uncia. Next base: position 61,443,329 of record NC_064812.1, on the reverse strand, counting down.
TGTCTTAGCAACAAATAAAGTTACTTCCTGCTATTTTTGCATTTTATTTCTCTGGATAAAAAGTACTCCAGAGTACCAATATCCCAAGTCCCTTCTTATCTCGTTAATGCTCTTTCTTTGTAGTGACCACGATTTTGTTATGTACATGGCCTAAAACACAAATTGGTCCATTTGAAACCCAGTCTTTCCTGTGTTTACCCCCAGAAGGAAGCAAAATCTCCCTTCTTTGAATTTCCATAAGTTGTTGTTTGTTTTTGGTACGTTCCATATGGTCTTCACTCTATCTTGCTTTTCTTTTTCTTCTTCTTCTTTTTTAAATGTTTCTTTATTTATTTTGAGAGAGAGAGAGAGGGAGCACAGGCAGTGGAGGGGCAGAGAGAGGGAGAGAGAGAAAATCCCAAGCAGGCTTCACGCTATCAGCGCAGAGCCCAATGCGGGGCTTGAACTCACAAACCATGGGATCATGACCTGAGCCGAAATCAAGTGTCGGACTCTTAACCAAATGAGCCATCCAGGCACCCCTATCTTGCTTTTCTTTTATTCCAGGTGTCACTATCCTGTTTCTCTTACTGGACCGTATGTCCCTCAGGGAAGGGTACTATCTTAAAGTTTTGAACAGCGGCTCTCACCCACCTCATAATGCTCAGCATAGTATTTCAAGCACACAAATATTCAATGCACATTCAGTAATCAGTCCATGAATCCTCAAGGACACCTTAGAAGCAGAGTGGTATTGATTTCTGCTTAATCTCTAGCTTTGATGCTCCCACTAGTTTGGGAGAAGGGATGAAAGGTTTGGAAAGTGTTGGGCAATTACCTGCCTCTCAACCATTCTAAGACTTTTTACGAGCTTATTTCATTTGCTTATCTTATGTACTAAGTGTTTGTCACCTGGGTTTCTTCTTCAGTAGGTAATAAAAACAGATGTACCTATAAAAAAGGCCAACTCCCCTTAGTAGTGGATGCCGTGTGTTCCTTTAAAGATCAAATGTGTCAATAAATACTCAGAACCAAATATTGAGGGGATTTCCTTATATATAAGTCGTTGCTGTTCACCTAGGAAAGCATTTCTGCGGCCCTAGAAACTATGAGGCTATTGTAAGCATGCTCTAGAGAACAAGACTCAAGCTTCTGCTTCACCTACACTTCCATTTTTACTAAGTTTTTCTCTACTCTTGCTGGGGTGAACTTGGGTGGGAAAGGCTAAATGAATGCCTCTACCATGGGACAGGTTAACTTGGGTTCCATCCCACGGTTCCATATCAGGAGTCAGGTGGCTTTTCATAGCCAGGTTTGCCCAGGGGCAGGAAGTCTAGAAATCCTCTGACGACTTGCCAGCCAGTCTTGGGGAGCTGATTGCCAAGAGGTCTGGGTGTTACTGAGCTCTGCGTGAAAGTTAGCCAAACTGTCAGGTTAAGGGTGCCTCCAGACCCCCAACTCTGCCCGAGACTTCTGAAACCAACTGCAAAGAGTTAGCATCCAACAACAAAGTTGGAGGTCATAATCCCAAGACTGCTTCACTTCTGACATCAACTGCAGTTGAGGGGGCTGCCTCAAAGTATCCTCAGGTTTGATAATTCACTGGAAGAAGTTATTGAACTCACTGAAAGATATACTTATAGCTGTGGTTTATTACAGGTAGAGGACACAGATCAAACTTAATCAAAGGAAAAGAAGCATATGACATAGTCTGGAAAGGTACAAGTACAAGGCTTCTATTGTCCTCAGGAACATGTTACCCTCCAGGTATCAGTGTGTGACAACATACAGGGAGTATTGCCAATCAGGGAGACTCACCTGAGCTTCAGGATCCAAGGTTTTTATTGGGGTTTCATTCGGCTTCCTGGTCAACTGCATGACCCAAAGCCATCACTCTAAAGCACATGCTTAGTCTTCTATAGTGGTCAATTCCCCCCCCTGACTATTTCATGTGGCTGGCCCCACCCTCACATCCCACCCACCCTCAGATCTAGTGTGGCCAACCTCTTCCCTAAAGACTGTACTATCGATATGACATAGATTACATCCCAGAAGTTGAGGGCAAATGGCAGACCTCTCCGTACGAAGCTAAATTCTTTATTATATGGTGGCTTAGCAAGTCTTCACTGTCCCCAGGTCTCCCACCCCTGTGGCTCTTTCTTGGCAAATCCATTAAAATAAACCAACAAGCTTGTCACTCTACAACACCTCCCTTGAACCCTTGGGCCCAAACATCATCACTTACCAGATTAATGTATATAACATTGGATTAATTTACCTAACGGTATGTAATATAAAGTTGGGATTCAATGAACCAGGGGTTTTAGTCTGTGAATCTCCTGAAATCATATGTAAAAGTTTGCAGGGATGTTTGCATTTGAGTTTGGGGGTCAGAATTCATATATGTCTTCAGATTTCAAAGAGGTTATATCCCATAAAAGATGGAGCCTTCTTGGCCTAGATAAATGTGAATTCTCTTCCTGCACATCACCACTGCTGGACACTGGACTATTCTTTTGTGAACTCTAGGAGTTCTGTTTGCCAAGAGAAGGGGCCGCAGAGGAGACAATGCCTGGGCTGGCAGTGTAAGGGCACTTTTGCTATCTTGGTTTACAAGGCCTCTTGGGTTAATTCTAGAAGAATCAAAGCAAACGTTTCTTCTGTCTTTCCTGTGCTCTGCAGGCCAAGAGTTTCTTGTGCTAAAATAAACAACTGGCAGTTTCATTAGACTCTGCAGAAGGAAGGAAGAGGTTTATGTTTCATACCTTTTATATTATATAACAACATTACTATGCGAGCTTCAATTATTCAATCTGTTTAGTTTATTTAAACTTAAAAAATAGTACTAACGCTATAAATAGAATAAACCATGTCCAATTCCGAGCACTTACAATAAGCATGCAGTCAGTAATACAGCCCCTGGAATAATAAACCACTTACTTCTGATAGTTAGGCGCGTGCACGTGCATGTGTGTGTGTGTATGTGTGTGTGTATCACCTTTAGATTTTATTAAGCTATAGCTGGCTGGGGGTGGGAGGTGCCATTAGGAAGAGGTTCTACTTGTTTTAAACTGTAGGAAATAAAAACCCACACGTTATTTTGCATCTGTCTGAGTTTTTTTTTTTTAATGTTTATTTTTGAGAGAGAGAGAAAGACAGAGCATGAGTGGGGGAGGAGCAGAGAGAGAGGGAGACATAGAGTCTGAAGCAGGCTCCAGGCTCTAAGCTATCAGCACAGAGCCCGATGTGGGGCTCGAACCCACAAACCGTGAAATCGTGACCTGAGCCGAAGTCGGACGCTCAACTGACTGAGCCACCCAGGTGCCCCCTGTCCGAGTTCTTACATAATGGAAATTATGATGTGTTTGTACCAGCCAGGCCTCAACTTTGTTTGACTTTACTGAGAAATTAGAAGTCTGGTCATAAAGAAGCCATCTGTTTATTTTCAGTTTGTTTTGCTCCGTTCTTAAAACATCTTGCTTCTTATCAGATAAGGAAATAAGTATTTGATGCTCTGTAATCCTGACTCATTCAGAGGCATTAATTGGGTTCTACCCAGCACATGATTCAATACCACATTTTTATTACAAATATGAAATGATTACCCTTGGATGCTTGAAGTTTAGTGGGAAAGATTAGTGGCTCCCAATACTCACAGCATATTATTATAATTATTGATTTGCATGTCTTTATTGTGGACTCTTTCAAAATCCCAGCAACTTTTTTTTTTTACAGAAATAGAGAAATCCATCCTAAAATCCATATGGAGTCTCAAGGAGCCCCAAATTGCAAAAACAAAAACAAATAAAAATAACCTTGAAAAAAACCCCACAAATTTGGAGGTTTTACACTTCCTGATTTCAAAACTTAATAGAAAGCTAAAATAATCAAAACATAAAGACAGAAATAGAAACCAATGGAATAGAAGAGAGCCCAGAAATAAACGCTCACATGTGTGGTCCAGTGATTTTCAACAAGGGTGCCAAGACCATTCAATAGAGAAAGGACAATCTTTTTTAACAAATGGTGCTGGGGAAACTGGATATCCGCATTGCAAAAGAATGAAGTTGGACCCTTACCTGACACTGTATACAAAATTAACTCGGATCAAAGACTTCAATGTTAAAGCTTAAACTATAAAACTCTAAGTAGAAAACTTAGAAGAGGGAAAAACTTCATGATGTTGGTCGTGGCAATGAGACTGTGTTTTATGTCGAAGTGGAGAAAAGCAATCCAGTGGGGGCCGGAGTCAGAGACCTGGGTTCAAACTCAAGACCACCAATCCCTACCTGTATGATCTTTAGCACGTTATCTGTCTTCTCTAGGTCTCTGTTTCTCATCTGTAAAAAGAACACAGTAAGAGAATGACTGTGGTAATTACTTAAATGCATGTAAAGGACTTAGCCCAGTGCCTGGCATATGGGTTACTATGAGCCATTACTATCCATTTAGAGGATGCGGGCAGGGGGGTAGTATAATAGTTCAGTTAGGTAGGTTTTGGAGTCAGATTTTCTAATTTTATATCTTAGTTCTACCCTTTACCATGTCTGTGATTTTGATCAAGTGCTTTACATTTCTGTAATTGAGGACCTTTTTCTTTTTCATTCTGAACAGTATCTCCTAAAGTTGTAAGGCTGAAATGAAACAATTTTCTTAGCTATCTCTTAGAAAAGTGGTTAACACGCCCCAGTGTTAGTTCTTACAGCTGCTACAGTACTCAGTACAGCACCTGGCAAATAGTATGTACTCGTATAAGGAATTATGATGCTGCCCTAAACAATGGCATTTAGGAAGTGTGTTTAACGACATGGGTAAATACTAATTACAAACTTTCTGGGAAAACAAGACCAACATTGAATATGCAATTTGATCTCAACTATGTAAGAAAAGAAGGATACAGGAGTTAAAAGGAAACTTGTTAAAATATCAGCACTGCTCATGGCTTACATGGAAAAATCATGCATGAGTTTATTGTTTCTTCATATTTTTGTGTACTTTTCAAAACCACCACCAGCACTTTTTCTAACGGAAAATATTAAAATGTAGTTAAATAAGCTAAAAACAGGAACAATAGTCAATGTTGTCTCCTGTCATTGGGACACTGATTTCCTTTTTTTTTTTTTTTTCTTCACATTTCAATAAATTTATTCTGTAAAAACAAAACTGGCTTCTAGGAGTAAGTAGCTAGCAATTGCCAGAACAGGGCAAATACTGTGGCCTGGAGGAGGTGGGATAAAGATAACCCTGATCTTCAGTGTGGGTGTGTGTGCACATGGGCATATGTGTACCTTGTCTCCCAGGGAATCTGTGATCTCCTTGAAGGCATGAACTCTTTGCCAGCCAATCCCCCATGCTCTCCTTCTGTCTAGTTCAGAATCTAGCATAGATATTCAGGGACTATGTGAATAGATATTCACTGAATACACAGTGAAGGGGTAAATATTTTTGGTGGTGAAAGAGAGGTTCAAGTCAAGCCTGCAGTGGCAGGGGACTGGCCTACCTGGGTGATCCAGCATTTTCCCACCCCACAGATTGGGAAGATGGATGAGATCATGGAAAAGATCATGGAAAACTTCACCTCTTGGACCGGGTGTGGCCCTCAAAACACCTAGGTTCAGGGAAGAAGTCACCTCTCTGCAGAAGATCCCATGTTTGAGCTAAATCTTGCTAAACATAAGGATTAGAAAATCGAGAAGATTTTATTGAAACATTAAAATAGCTTTTAAATTATTTTAGGTATATTATTTGCTTATTGGTAGCTTCAGAAAATAAAGACATAACCAAGAAGCTAAAATCCTGCAAAATTCCACCATTCTGAGATTTATCACTGAATATATTGTATTGGTATATACTTATCAAATCTGCGCCTTTTTTCCCTTTGACTAAATAATATATTGTGGGCAGCTTTCTGTGACTAGGGTAGAGTGTTACATCATTTCTCTAATGGTCACATAGTATTTCATCAAATCGGTGTACACAGAACCAGAAGTCTCCGGCTTTTTGGCACTTTTAAGTATAATTTATAGTACCTCCATATTTATCATCAAACATTTATTTTTTTTTATTGAGGCATAATTGCCATGTAACATTAAATTAGTTCCAGGTATACAGCATCATTTTATTTTATTTTATTTTTTTACTTTTTAGAGAGAGAGTGAGCGGGGGGAAGAGGCAGAGGGAGAGAGAGATTCTTAAGCTGGCTACATGCTCAGTGTGGAACCCAACGTGGGGCTGGATCCCATGACCCTGGGATCATGACCCAAGCTGAAATCAAGAGTCAGAGGCTCAACAGACTAAGCCCTCGAGGCACCCCATGACTTGATACTTTCATATATTTCAAATGATCACCACAATAAGTGATTAACATTTAATGCTATACATACTGAAAAAATTATTTGCCCTGTGGTGAGAACTTGTAAGAACTATTCTCTTAGCAAATTTCAAGCGTTCAGTACAGTATTATTAACTATGGTCACCGTGCTGTGTATTACTCCCCCATGACTTAATAATTTTATAAACAAAAATTTATACCTTTTGACCGCTTCACCCATTTTGCCCACTCCCTATCCCCTGCTTTCGGCACCACCAACTACCAATCTGTTCTCTGTATTTATGAACTCAGTTTGTTTTGTTTTGTTTTATGTTTTTAGATTTCACATATAAGTGAGATCATATGGTATTTGTCTCTGTCTGATTTATTTCACTTATAATGCACTCAAGGTCCAGCCATGTTGTTGCCATGGCAACATTTTGTTCTTTTTTATGGCTAAATAATATTCCATTGTGTATATATATTTTCTTTTTTAAAATTTTTATTTTAATTCCAATTAATTAACATACAGTGTTATATTAGTTTTAGGTGTCCAATATGATGGTCTAACAATTCCATGCATCACCTGGTGCTCATCAGAAATATATTCCTTGATTCAATCTGTTTAATCCATTTTCCCTACTCACCTCCCCTCTGATAAGCATCAGTTTGTTCTTTATAATTACCAGTCTGTTTCTTGGTTTCTTTCTCTCTCTCTCCCTTTGGTCATTTGCTTTATTTTTTAAATTCTACATATGAGTGGAATCATATTATATTTGTCTTTCTCTGACTTATTTCGCTTAGTCTTATACATTCTAACTCCATGTTGTTGCAAATGGCAAGATTTCATTCTTTTTTATGGCTGAATAGCATTTATATACATTTATATATTATATATTTATAAAAATTTATATATACCACTGCTTTGTCCATTCATCAATAAATGGACACAGCTACTTCCATATCTTGGTTATTGTAAATAATGCTGCTATAAACACAGGGGTGCATGTGTCCCTTTGAATTAGTATTATTATATTCTTTGGGTAAATACCCAATAGGGCAAGCCCTGGATCATAGAGTACTTCTATTTTTGAATTTTTGAGGAATCTCCATACTGTTTTCTACAGTTACTGTGCCAGTTTTTACTTCCACCAAACTTTCTAAGAGAGTTCCTTTTTCTCTACATCCTTGCCAATACTTGTTGTTTCTTGAGCTGTTGATTTTAGCCATTCTGACAGGTATGAGGTGATACCTCATTGTACTTTTTTGATGGTAAGTGCATTTCCCTGATGGGAAGTGCTGATGAACATCTTTTCATGTGTCTGTTGGCCAACTGGATGTATTCTTTGAAGAAATGTCTGATCATGTCTTCTGCCCATTTTTAAGTTGGTTTATTTAGTTTTTTTTAGTGTTGAGTTGTATAAGCTCTTCATATATTTTGATTTATTAGACATGTCATTTGCAAATATCTTCTCCCATTCTGTAGGTTGCCTTTCAATTTTGTTTATTGTTTCCTTTGCTGTGTGGAAGCTTCTTATTTTGATGAAGTCCTAATAGTTTATCTTTGCTTGTGTTTCCCTTGCCTCAGGAGATATATCTAGAAAAAAGTTGCTAGGGCTAATGTGAAAGTAGATACTGCTTGTGTCCTTTTCTAGGATTTTTATGGTTTCAGGTCTCATATTTAGGTCCATTTAATCCATTTTGAGTTGTTTTTTTTTTTTTTTTTGCATAGTGTAAAACAAGTGGTCCAGTTTTTCTTTCTCTTTCTTTCTTTCTTTCTCTCACCCTCTATCTTTTCTCTTTTCTCTTTCTTTTCTCTTTCTTTGTCTTCTCTCTTTCTTTCTCTTTCTTTCTTTTCTTTTTCTTTCTCTTTCTTTCTTTTCTTTCTTTTTCTTTTTCTTTCTCTTTCTTTTTCTTTTTCTTTTTTTTTTCTTCTTCTTCTTCTTCTTCTTCTTCTTCTTCTTCTTCTTCTTCTTCTTGTCCTCCTCCTCCTCCTCCTCCTCCTCCTTCTCCTCCTTCTCCTCCTTCTCCTCCTTCTCCTCCTTCTCCTGCATGTAGCTGTTCAGTTTTCCTAGCACCACTTGTTGAAGAGACTGTCTCTTTCCCATTGTGTATTCTTTCCTTCTTTGTCATAGATTAATTGACTATAACATCATGGGTTTATTTCTGGGCTGTCTATCCTGTTCTATTAATCTATGTGTCTGTTTTTATCTCAGTAACAAACTGTTTTGATTACTACAGTTTTGTAGTATATCTTCAAATCTGGGATTGTGATACTTGGATAGTATGGACATTTTAACAATATAAATTCTCCCAACCCATGAGCATGGAATATCTTTCCATTTGTTTGTGTCATCTTCAATTTCTTTCATCAGTGTTTTCAGAGTGTAGGTCTTTCATGTCCTTGGTTAAATTTATTCCTATGCATTTTATTATTTCTAATGCAATTGTAAGTGGGAGTGTTTTCTTAATTTCTCTTTCTGGTACTTAATTATTAGGGTATAGAAATGCAACAGATTTCTGTACATTGATTTCACAGCTTATGATTTTTATTGAATGATTTATCAGTTCTAGCAGTTTTTGGTAGAGTCTTTGGAGTTATATATATATATATATAATAACATGTTATCTGCAAATAGAGAATGTTTTACTTCCTTACTGATTTGGATGGCTTTTATTTCTTTTTATTCTCTGATTGCTGTGGCTAGGACTGCCAATTCTATATGAATGAATGTCTTTGTCTTGTTCCTGATCTTAAGGAAAAAGCTCTCATCTTTTCACTGTTGAGTATGATGTTAGCTGTAGATTTTTCATATAAGGTCTATATTATGTAGAAGTATGTTCCTCCTAATCCTACTTTGTTGAGGGGTTTTATCATGAATCAATGTTGTACTTTGTTAAATGCTTCTTCTACATCGATTGAAATGATCATATGGTTTGTTTCATTTTTTTCTTCTTGATGTGATATATCATGTTGATTGATTTGTGAGTAATGAACCATTCTTGCATCATGGGAATAAACCCCACTGGATCATGGTGAATTATTTCTTAAAATATATTGTTGGATAAAGTTTCCTAATATTTTGAGGATTTACATCTAAGTTCATCAGAGATACTGGCTTTTGTTTTTTTCTTTCTTTCTTTCTTTCTTTCTCTCTCTCTCTCTCTCTCTCTCTCTCTCTCTCTCTCATAGTGTTTTTATCTGGTTTTGGTATCAGAGTAATGCTGGCCTCATAGAATGAATTTGGAAGCTTTCCTTCCTTTTCTATTTTTTGGAATAGTTTGAGAAGAATAGGTATTAACTCTTCTTTAAATGTTTGCTACAATTTACCTGTGAAACCATCTGTTCCTGGACTTTTGTTTGTTGGGAATTTTTTGATTACTGGTTCAATTTCATTGCTGGTAATCGGTCTGTTCAAATTTTCTATTTCTCTATGATTCAGTTGTGGAAAATTATATGTTTCTAGGAATTTATCCATTTCTTCTAAGCTGTCAAGTTTGTTGACATATAATTTTTAATAATATTCTCTTATAATCCCTTCTATTTCTGTACTATCCAATTTGTTATTTCTCTTCTTTAGTTTCTAATTGTGTTGAGTCATTGCTTTGTTTGTTTGATGAGTCTGGCTAAAGGTTTATCAATTTTGTTGACTTTTTTAAAGAACCAATTCCAGCTTTCATTGATCTGTTTTATTGTTGTTGTTGTTTTTTAATTTCATTTATTTCTGGTCTAATCTCTATTTCCTTCCTTTTACTGGTTTTGGGTTTTGTTTGTTCTTTTTCTAGTTCCTTTAGCTGTAAGGTTAAGTTGTTTATTTAAGATTTTTCTTGCTCCTTGAAGTAGACCTGTGTTGCTATAAACTTCCCTCTTAGACCTAGTTTTCCCAAAGGTTTTGAACCATTGTTTTTTCATTTTCATTTGTCTCCATATATTTTTTCATTTCCTCTTTGATTTCTTGGTTCATCCATTCTTTGTTTAGTGGCATATTATTTAACCTCCATGATTTGTGTTCTTCCCAGATTTTTTTCTTGTGGTTGATTTCAAGTTTCATAGTGTGGTTGGAAAAGATGCTTGATATGCCTTCACTGTTTTTGAATTTGTTGAGACTTGTTTTTGGCCTAACACGATCTAATCTAGAGAATGTTCTTTGTGCACTTGAAAATAATGTGTATTTGGCTGTTTTTGGAAGGGATATTCTGAATATGTCTGTTAGATCCATCTGGTCCAAAGTGTCATTCAAAGCCACAGTTTTCTTTTTGATTTTCTGTTTGAATGACTGATCTATTGATGTAAGTGGAGTATATTGTTACTATCAATTACTTTTTCAAGGTTTGTTAATAGCTACTTTATGTATTTGGATGCTTTCATTTTGGAAGCAGAAATATTACAATTGTATCTTATTGGATTGCCCCTTTATGATTATGTAATGTCTTTCTTTGTCTCTTGTTACAGGCTTTGTTTTAAAGTCTATTTTGTTTGATATAAGTATTGCTACCGTGGTGTTCTTTTCACTTCTATTTGTGTGATCAATGTTTTTCCATTCCTTGACTTTCAATCTGTATGTGTCTTTAGGTCTGAAGTGAGTCTCTTATAGGCAGCATATAGATGAATCTTGCTTTTTAAAAATTTTATTCTGTTACTGTCTTTTTATTGGGGCTTTTAGTCCATTTATATTCAAAGTAATTATTGATAGATATTACCATTTTGTTACTTGTTTTAAGATTGTTTTTGTAGTTCTTCTCTTCCTTTTGCCTCTATCTCTCTTCTCTCATGGCTTGCTGGCTTTCTTTAGTGATCTTCCTTTCTTTTCATTTTTTTCTATATCTATTACTGGTTTTTGATTTGTCACAATCTTTAGGTTGATATATAAAGTTGTATGCATATAGCAGTCCATATTAATTTGATGGTCGCTTACAGTTGAACCCATTCTCAAAGTGCTAAATTTTCCTTGTGCCAGGCTCTGCATTGACAGTGAGAAGTCCGCTTGGGATTCCCTCTATCCCTCTCTCTCTCTGTCCCTCCCCCATTCCTGTTCTCTCTCTCTCTCTCTCTCTCTCTCTCTCTCTCTCTGTCTTCCTCAAAAGAAATAAATACACATTTAAAAAAGTAAAAGTGTTAGATTTTTATTCCACTTCCCGCCCTTACCACCCAGTTATAGGTATATGGTGTCATAATTTACATCCTTTCATTTTATTAATTCCTTGACTGATTCTTACAGATAAACTTAATTTTACTGCTTTTGTGCTACTTACTTTTCTTAATCCTGGTTGTGGTCTTTCGTTTCATTTCCACTCGGAGAGTCTCTTGTAACATTTCTGGTAAAGCTGGTTTAGTAATGATGAATTCCATTAACATTTGTTTGCCTGGGAAACTCTTTATCTTTCCTTCTATTCTGAATGATAACTTTGCTGGATAGATACTTTTGGCTGCAGATTTTTTTCTTTCAGCACTTTGAATATATCATGCTGCTCCCTTCTGGCCTGTACAGATTTTGCTGAAAAAAGCAGCTAATAGCCTTATAGGGTTTCCCTTCTATATATGTGTTCTCTTTTCTCTTTCTGCTTTTAAAATTATCTCTTTATTATTACTTTTTGCCATTTTAATTACTATGTGTCTTGGTGTGGAACCCCTTGGATTGATTTTGTTGGGGGCTCTCTGTGCTTCCTGGATCTGAATTTCTGTGTCCTTCTTTGAATTAGGGAAGTTTTCAGCTATTATTTTTTTCAAATAAATTTTCTGCCCCTTTTCCCCTGTCTTCTTTATCTGGGATCTCTATAACAAGGAAATATTGTCATGCTTGATCATGTTGCTGAGTTCTGTTCATCTATTCTCATTTTTTATTCTTATTTCTTTCTCCTGTTCAGCTTGATTGCTCTCCATTAGTCTGTCCTCCAGGTTACTGATCTGTTCTTGTGCTTCCTCTAGTGTACTACTTATTCCCTCTGGTGTATTTTTCATTTCAGTTGTTGAGTTCTTTATCTCTGATTGGTTCTATTTTACATTTTCTATCTCTTTGTTGAGGGTCGTGTTGAAATCCTCCACTCTTCTCTCAAGTCCAGTGAGTATCTTTGTGATCATTAAATTCTCTATCAGGGATATTACTTACCTCTGTTTTGTTGAGCTCTCTTGCTGTGATTTTTGTCCTGTTCTTTCATTCGGGACATATGCCTCTCTCTCTTCATTTTATGTAACCCTGTGTCTGTTTTTATGTGTGAGGAGAGTTAGCTCTATCTCCTTCTCTTGAAAGTAGTGGCCTTATGAAAAGAGGTCCTGTAGTGCCCTGAAGTGCAATGTCCCCTGTTTCCTAGAACCTGGAGTTTCAGGGGTGTCTCCTATGTGTGTTGCATGTACCCTGCTGCTGTTCCTGCGCCACATTTGCTTTATGTCTAGTCACCTGCAATGGCTCTCTTTGCCTATTATGGGTAGGTTTTGGTCCCTGTATCATTAATGGACTAGTCTGAGGCCACCCTGGGCTTGAGTTGGATCACGCCTGGTGTCTTCCAGCGTTGTGGTTGCAGTGAACTGCAAGGTGCTATCTCTGTGTTGTCCTATGAGAGGCTTTTGTTGATAGGCAGGGCCCACAGTCAGACCAAGTAGGTGCTCCCGGCACACTGCTGGTGCTGCATTTGTACTGGTGTGTATGGTTATCTCCCTCTCCCCTTGGGCATGAGTCACTTTGGAGTGATGCTGGCCCCTGTCAGGGGTGTTTGCATAATGTCATGTTTGCGGTGCTGCTTTGGATGGCCTCCTTTTGAAAGTGGGTTGGGTTGGTGCGTCCACAGGAGAATGCAGGAACCGGGCATGCCGTACCAGTAATGTTTGTGCTGGTTTGCTATCAGAAGGGACCTAGAGCGGTTTTGGAGAAGAGCTGAAGGTGTTTTGTGGTTCCTTCACCACAAAAGAATGTGGTGGTGGGGTGCACTGTTTGTAAGGCTTCACCAGTCTGTTGTGGGAAAGGACCTGGAGTGGCTATGGAGAACTCCTGGCAAGGTGGGTTTGGAGGGGGCAGGTCTGTGGGAGGAGAGCATAGGGCAGGGCACATTGTTAGCAAGCTGAGTGGAGAGTGTTTGTGCTCCTCACTGCAGGTATCAGGTATCTAGGCTGGGGCTATGGAGAGAGATGGCCCTGCCACCTCTTTTGTTCTTGAAGCTTCCTAAAGGTTCTTGCCCCTCCTTCTAGTGTGCATTCTGAGTCTAGTAAATAAATCTTTTCCCCTTATACCCCAGGCATTTTTCAAACTGCTGTTTCTATGCTGCATCTCTGTGATGTTGTTTGTTTTTCTGGATCTTTAAGGGTTGCGGTTCAGTTTCCTACCACCCTCCTGGCTCTCCCAGAGCTGAGTGTGCTGATTTTTAAAGTTCCATGTGTTAGGCCTCACTGATTGTAAGAACTCATGAAGTTGAGCCCTTCTGTTTCTCAAAACTAAATGTTATGGGGATTTGTCTTCCTAGTGAGGGTCCCCTGTGCCTGGGGTGCCTGGTGTGGGTCCTGCTCCTCTCCCTTCTCTGTGATTGCAGTGTCCACCCCTCCCACAGTCAGCTTCATGCATCTGTTTGGTTCCTGACCATGTCACCACCTTTCCTACCAGTTTCAATGTGGTGTCTTCTCTACGATTAGCTGTGGAGAGTCTTTTCTGCCAGTTTTCAGGTCATTTCTGGTTTATTTATGATGATGGGGGTGTTATCTATATGTATCCATGGGATGAGGTGAGCTTAGGATCCTCCTACTCTACCATCTTCCCAGGAAGTCTATTTCTTGTCTTTTTGATACTCGCCTTTCTAGCAGGTGTGAGTTGATATCTTCTGGTTCTGATTTGCATATCTGTAATGATTAGTGATGTTGAGTACCTTTCTATGTAACTTTTGGCCATCTGTATGTCTTCTTTGGAAAATGCCTGTTCAGGTCCTCTGCTCATTTTTGAAATCTGATTGCTTGCTTTTTGCTATTGAATTGTATGAGTTCTTTATAAACTTTGGATAGTAACCCCTTATCAGATATGATTTCATTTATTGTCTTTTATTCAGTAGTTGTCTTTTCATTCTGTTGATAAGTTCTCTTGTTGTGCAGAAGTTTTTTAGTTTAATGAAGTCCTTCTTGTTTATTTCTTATTTTGTTGCCTTTGTTTTTGGTGTCAAATGCAAAAAAAAAATCATCAAGAGTGGTGTCAAGAAGTTTACAACCCTTTTTCTTCCAGGAGTTTTATAGCTTTAGAGCTTATATGCAAGTCTTTAGTCAATTTTGAGTTAAGTTTTGTGTATGGTATAAGATAGTGATCTAGTTTCATTCTTTTGCAAGTGGCCATGCAGTCTTCCCAACATTTATTGAAGAGAGTGTCCTTTCCCCACTGTATATTCTTCACTCTTTTGTCATAAATTATATCTGAGGTTTCTATTCTGTTCTATTGATTTATGTGTTTTTTATTCCAATACCATACTGCTTTGATTACTATAGTTTTGTAATATAGTTGAAATCAGGGAGACTGATGCTTCCAGTTTTGTTCTTCTTTCTCTCAACTGTTTTTGCTATTCATTCACTGTATTGTGGTTCCACACAAATTTTGTATTATCTGTTCTAGTTCTATGAAAAATGCTATTGGTACTTTGATAGGAATTGCATTGAATCTGTGATGGTGTGAAAAATGCTGTTGGTGTTTTAATTTGATAGCATTGAATCTGTAGATGTCTTTGGGTAGAATGGACTTTTTAACAATATTCTTTCAATCCATGTGCATAGAATATCTTTGTGCAACTTCTATTTTTTTCATCAATGTTTATAGTTTTCAGTGTACAAGTCTTTCACCTCCTTGGTTAAGTTTATTCCTAGGTATTTTATTCTCTGTAGTACCATTGTAAATGGTTTTTTCCCTTAATTTCTCTTTCTGGTACTTCATTATTAGTGTAATTTACATAACATATTCCTGTGCGTTAATTTTGTATCTTGTAATTTTACTGAATTCGTATATTACTTTGAACAGTTTTTGTGCATTTTTAGGATTTTCTTTGCATAATACATGTTATTTGCATATAGTGGCTATTTTGCTTCTTCCTTACCAATTTGGATACCTTTTATTTATTTATTTTTCTTGTCTGATTGCTTTGGTTAAGACTTCTAGTACTATGTTGAATAAAAGTGGTAAAAGTGGACACCCTTGTCTTATTCCTGATATTAGAAGAAAAGCTGTCAGTATTTTACCATTATGATGTTAGCTGTGAGTTTATAATATACAGCCTTTATCAATTTGCAGTATGTTTCCTGTAAGCCCACTTTGTTGAGAATTTTTATCATAAATGAATGTTGAATTTTGTCAAATGCCTTTTCTACATCTACTGAAATGATCATATTACTTTTATCCTTTATTTTGTTAATGTGGCATATCATGTTGATTGATTTGCTAATATTGAGCCATCTTTGCATCCTCTATAAATTCCAGTTGATTGTGGTGAATGATCCTTTTAATGTATTGTTGAATGTGGTTTGATAATATTTTGTGGAGAATTTTTGCATCTATGTTCATCTGGAATATTGCCCTGTAGGTTTTTTTTTTTTTTTTCTTTTTGGCAGTGTCTTTCTTTGATTTTGGTATTGGTGGAATGCTGGCCTCATAAAATGTATTTCCTCCTTCTTCTGTTGTTTAGAGTAGTTTGAGAAGAATAGGGTATTCCAGTGCTGACACAGGACTAAGGTCTGCTAGATTTGTTACTGCCACTTTGTTAATTGATTTCTGGTTGTTTTTGTAGTTCTTTGTTCTTCCTTTTTTTCTTGATCTGTGTGTGTATGTGTGTGTGTGTGTGTGTGTGTGTGTGCGTGTGTGTGTGATTGAGGACTTTGCATTGTTTTTCTTTATTTTTTTGTGAATTTATTATAGGTTTTGGTTTGTACTTACCATGAGTTTATATATAACATACTAATTACATAGCAGTCTGTATTAAGTTGATGGTCTCTTAAAATTGAACTCATACTGAAAGAACTTCATATTTACTTCCCCATCTATATTTTACATACATGTTGTCATATTTTACATCTTTTTAGATATAGTTGATTTTACTACTTTTGTCTTTAACTAGTTTTATAAGTGATTGCTCTAGTATATTTATATTTGCTTTTACTGATGAAATTTTGTCTTGTCATAATTTTTGTACTTCTAATTGTGGCCTTTCCACCCTCTCCCCTTGAAGAATTCCCTTTAACATTTATTGTAACATTGGTTTAGTGGTGATGAACTCCTTTGTTTGTGTGGGAAACTATCTTTCCCTTAATTCTGAATGATAATCTTGCCCCATAGAGTATTCTTGGTTTTTGTTTTTGTTTTTTGTTTTTTGTTTTTCTTAATTTCAGGACTTTGACTATATCATGCCATTCCCTTCTGGCCTGTAATGTTTCTGCTAAAAAATCAGCTGATAGCCTTATGGGGTTGCCCTTGTATGTAAGTGTGTGTGTGTGTGTGTGTGTGTGTGTGTGTTTCTTGCTCTTTTTATTTTTATTTACTTTTAATTTTTTACTTTTAATTTTATTTTTGAGAGAGAGAGAGAGACACACACACAGAGTGTGAGTGGGGGAGGGAGTGAGAGAGGGAGACACAGAATCCGAAGCAGGCTCCAGGATCTGAGCTGTCAGCACAGAGCCTGACATGGGACTCAAACCCATGAGCTATGAGATCATGACCTGAGCTGAAGTCAGATGCTTAACTGACTGAGCCACCCAGGCACCCCTTTTCTTGCTACTTTTAGAATTCTTTTTCTTTAATCACTGGCATCTTAATTATCATGTGTCATATTATGGACCTCACTGGGTTCATCTTGTTTGGAACTCTCTGTACTCCTTGAACCTGGATGTCTATTTCCTTGCCCAGGTTAGGGAAGTTTCAGCTATTATTTCTTCAAATAAGTTTTCTGCCCTTTTCCTTCTTTCTTCTCCTGGGACCCTTATAATGCAAAAATGTGTTTGCTTGATGTTATCCAAGAGATCCTTTAATCCTTTAACCTTTCTCCTCCTCCTCCTCCTCCTCCTCCTCCTTCTTCAGTAATTCTCTGCTTTTGCTATTCAGCTTGGATGCTTTTTGGGTGTATTTTTCATTTCAGTTATTGTATTCTTCAACTCTGATTGGTTCTCTGTTATATTTTCTATCTCTTTGTTGGACTGAGTTCATCCACTGTTCTCTCCAGTTTGGTGAGCATCTTTATGACCATTACTTTGAACTCTTTATCATGTAGATTGGTCATCTCCATTTCATTAAGATCTTTTTCCAAGGTTTTGTCTCATTTTTTCCTTTGGAGCATATTCTTTGTTTTCCTCATTTTGCTTGACTCTACGTTAATTTCTGTTAATTAGGTGGAACAGCTATTTCTTCTAACCTTAAAGGAGTGGTGTTTGTATGGTCATCCCCTGTGTTGACTGTGTGTCCCTAGTGACTTTGGCTGGCTAACTGTAGCTGTGAGTAGCATGGGCCATTAGTCCCAGGACACTCAGTGCTGAGATTGCCTTGGTGGTATTGCCTGAGCTGAAATAAGTATGGGCTGGGTTGGTCCCTTGGCTCTCTATGCAAGATGTTCCCTGGAAGGGCAGCTGAGGCTGAAGTAGGTGAAAGATGGGTGTCCTGGAGCTCTCTGTGTAGAGGTTTCCCTGGCAGAAGAGCTGAAGCTGAAGTGGGCATGAGCCAGGGTGATCCCAGGACTATCTACAATAAGGGTATACCCTGAGATTACATCTGGAGGTGAAGTGAATGTAAGCCAGGGAGACCCAGGGCTCTCCATGCAAAGGGCACTCTGGCAAGAGAGCTAAATCTGAATTGGGTGCAACCTGGTGTGTCCTGTGACATTTCATGTAGAGGGCACACTGGCCATGCTGCTGGAGCTGAGGTGAGCACAGGCCAGGTGGTCCCAGGATATTCTGTGCAGGAACCATCCTGGTAGAGCAGCTGGATCTGAGACACTCTGAGCCTGTGGTTCACTGGCAAGTCATCTGGAGTTTTTCTGTGCACTGGGATGTTCAAGACTGGTGTGGGCTTAGGGGTCCAGGGCTCTCTGGAACAGCAGGCCTGCTATAGCTCCTGGACTCTGCTCCCATCTGGGCTATCAAGGTGGAGGGGGAATATAAACTGTGGAGTTCACCTTCCAACCCATGGAAAATTCTAACTTCTCCTGCCATTTTGCAGGGCTCCAGGGCTGATTTCTTTATGTTCTAGTTGCCCATTTAAGCCATGGCTTTTTTCTGTGCACCAGAGCAGATGACTCTCTTTGTAGTTCCTCAGTTATCCCTCCCCACTACAGTTGGCAGGTTCAGGGGTGCAGGTTCCCTTCATTACTGTGTCCCCGTTTCTCTATGCGGTCTTTCTATCTTTTTGTGCAGAAGCTGTCTAGTCAGCCCCATAGTTCTTCCTCAGGAAGAACTGCTTTATAAATAGTTATAGATTTGGTGTGTCCATGGAGGAGGTGACTTCAGAAAAACATTGCCATCTTGGTTTGTTAACTGTTTTGTGGCTCTTTTGTAGTTCTTCTGTTCATTTCTTCTGTTGCTCTCTCCCTTTGTGATTTAATTACTTTCTTTCGTGGTATGCTTGGGTTTCTTTGCCCTTCTCTTTTGTGTATCTGATGCAGGTTTTCGTTTTGTGATTACCATGATTCTTATATATAACAACTTGTATTGATAACATTCTATTTTAAATTGATAGTAACTTAAGTATGAATACATTCTAAAGCTCTATGTTTTTACTTTCCCCCACCATATTTTATGTTTTTGATGTCACGTTTTACATCTTTTTATCTTGTGTATCCCTGAATGAATTATTATAATTGTAGTAATTATTTTATTACTTCTTTCTTTTAACCTTTATACTAGCTTTATAAGTAGTTAATGCACTATCTTCACTATATATTTACCTTTACCAGCAAGAGTTGTACTTTCATAGGTTTTCTTGTTACTAATTAGCATTCTTTCTTTTCAGTGTAAAGAAGTTTCTTAACATTTCCTGTAAGGCTGGTTTATTTGTGATGAATACCTTTAGCTTTTGCTTATCTAGAAAACTCTTTATCTCTCCTTCAGTTCTGAATAAGTTTGACAGGTAGAAATTATTGGTTGGAAGTGTTTTCTTTCAGTGCTTTGAATATAGGGTGCCACTTCCTTCTAGTCTGCAAATTTTCTGTGGATAATCTTATAAGGTTTCCCTTCTATGTAACAAGTTATTTTCCTCTTGCTGCCTTTAAGATTCTCTCCTTTAATTTTTAACATTTTAAATATAATGTTTCTTGGCGTAGATCTCTTTGGGTTTATCTTCTGTGGAACTCTCTGGGATTCCTGAATCTGGATGTCTATTTCCTTCACCAGGTTAGGAAAATCTTCAGCCATTACTTCTTCAAATAAGTTTTCTGCCCATTTCTCTCTCTCTCTTTTCCTCTTCTGGGACCTCTATAATGTGAATGTTAATCTGTTTGATGTTGCCCTGAAAGTCCCTTATGCTATCTTCACTTTTTAAAAATTTATTTAAAGGAATATTTTTTTTCTTCTCTGATAGTGAGTTCCACTGCCCTCTCTTCAAGTTCATTTATCCTTTTTTCTGCTTAATTTAGTCTGTTATTGAACCCCTCTGGTGTGTTTTTCAGTGTAGTTATTGTATTCTTCAGTTTTATGATTTCTATTTGGCACTTATATTTCCTAACCCTTTGTTGAAGTTCTCATTGTGTTAATCCATTCTTCTCCTGAGTTTGATGAGCATGTTTATCACTATTATTTTGTACTCTTTACCAAGTACATTATTATTTATCTCCATTTCTTTAAAGTTTTTTTTTTCCTGAGGTCACATTTTGTTCCTTCATTTGAAACATATTCCTATGTGTCTTCATTTTCCCTGACAATATGTATGGATTTGTGCATTAGATAAAAGAGCCATTTCTGCCAGATAAAGTAGTGGCCTCAGGAGATGCATTCCATCATTTTACCCTGCATTAGCTTTGGTTGTCTCTCAAATCTCTGTGATTGTCCAAGGAGCCTGGTTTTTGTCTCTTTTGCTTTATTGAAGTATAATTCACACACAATATTACATTGGTTTTACGTGTACAACATAGTTGACAACTCTGTTTGTTATGCTATGATTGCCACAAGTGTTGCCACCATCTGTCACCATACAGCATTATTACAATACCATTGACTATATTCCCTATGCTGTGTCCTTTATCTCCATGATTTATTCATTCCATAACTGGAAGCCTGTAGCTCCCATTTCCCTTCATCTTATTTTGCCCATCTCCCCATCCTTTGACAACCATCAATTTGTTCTTTGTATTTATGGGTCTGTTTCTGCTTTTTTATTTGTTTGTTTTGGTTTTTTTAGATTCCACGTTTAGAAAAATCATAGGGTATTTGCCTTTATTTGTCTGACTTGGTAGTGTTTGGTAGTGTTAATTTTTTAGTCATTGCTACCCTTCAATAAATTTATTTTCATTACTTATTAAATACTTAACATTTTTTTATCATGTGAAATAAGGAACATTGGTATCTTTATATGCAAGTAATTAAAGAAAAAGATAGCCTAGTAATTGAAAGTGTTTCAAGACCTGTCAGTTTCCCGAAGGGGAAGATCTCAGTCAACAGCTAGATTCAGGCCAGTTGGAGCCAGACCGTCAGCAGCAGTTTTCAAAGTTTGCAAATATATACAATCCTTTGGAACCACAGCTGTATGCTCTGCTGGCCACCAGAGCCAAGTGATCTGGAGATGTCCCCTGAGCAGCAGATGCAAAAAGTGATGCTCCCAGTGAGTGTATAAACTCCTATCTAGAGACACCAGTGAGCTGTAGGGAGGCAGTGGGAGAACACAGAGATGGCATTCCATCAGCCTATTCTCTGAGAGCACTTCTGTTGCCCCCTAGATACGTGCCAAATCTGAAGCCCATCCTTCGGGCCAAAGCTCCGGGACAAGCGGATAGGCCTCTTTCACAGAAAGACTGGGGGTGTATTTCAGTCTGCTCTCTGAGCAGCGCCTGGGGATGACAGTCAAGAATTCTCTGCTGTTACAGTACCATGGGCTCCAGGAACACAAGTCTCCCCCTTGCCACCAGAGCCAGACAATGAAAGGGCCGTGCAAAAACTGGGGCGCCAGATGTAAAACCCAGTGTACCAGCTGTATGTAACAGCTCCCCTCTGGGAGATACCGGCACTCTGGAGCATGGCAGAGAGGGAATATGAAGAGAGTGATCACCCTTTGAGGTCTCTGGAAGGGATTCCAGTCAGTTTTTAGATGTGGATTTAATTGGAAGCCTGCCCCTTGGGCTGCAGCGATGATGATAATCTAACAGTCCTCTTTTACAGACAGACCAAGCTCCTGAGTCTGTTTCTTCTTGGTATGCCCTGGGAATGGTAGCCATTTAGAGCCATCTTTCCATTGGTTACAGTTCTGTGGGATCTATGAGTATAAGCCCCACTAGCCACCAGAGCCGGCTGATGCAGGGGTGCCCCTGATGCAGCACAGTAAAGGGAGAGTGCAAGTAAGTCACTGGAATGTGAAACCAGTGACTTACCTGCCAGCCAAAAGGCCTCTAGATGTAAATTAAATTCGATGCCTTACGATTAGCCTGCCTTACGTAAAGCCTTACCTTACGTAAAGCTTTACCAATGCTTTACGATTAGCCAGTGAGCCTTTTTCACATATAGTCTGTCTACCTCTTGATCCCCTGTCTCTGCACTAAGTTCTGGGACAGGTGGGTCCATGTGTGAACCCTTGAAGAGTCATTTCTCAGATTGCTGTAGCCTGTGGCTCTGGTGGACACAGGCTTTGTTGGTTTTCAAAGCTATATGTTTTGGGAACTTGTCTGTCAGGTGCAGGTCTTAAAAGTTGGGGTGTGGGGCGCCTGGGTGGCTCAGTCGGTTAAGCGGCCGACTTCAGCTCAGGTCATGATCTCGCGGTCTGTGAGATCGAGCCCCACGTCAGGCTCAGTGCTGACAGCTCAGAGCCTGGAGCCTGTTTCAGATTCTGTGTCTCCTTCTCTCTGACCCTCCCCTGTTCATGCTTTGTCTCTCTCTGTCTCAAAAATAAATAAACGTTAAAAAATTTTTTTAAAAAGTTGGGGTGCTTGCTGTGAGACTTAAAAGCCTTTGTTCCTGAGGGAAAAGTCTAGGTTTTGAGTTCTCCCAATTGTGGGTTGCCATATCAGAGATGGGGTTTATGGTAAGATTGTGTCCCAGTCCCTCCTACCTGGTTCAGCATGAGGCCTCTCTCATGTCTGATGTGTAGGAGTCACTCAGACAGTTTTTAGGTTGTTGTTTCTTTTCCCCCAGAGCGAGTTGTTTCACATGTATCTATGGATTCAGTGCACCCATGGAAGGAAGTGAGTTCAATATCCTCCTATAGCATCCTCTTAAACTGGAACCCAACCATTCATTTTTATGGTCTGGTCATGATTATCCCAGACAGGTGTTTGTTTTACTCCTTGTTTTATCCTCAGTGACTATCACAGCTTCTGGTAGATAAAGAAATCATGGATAATATTCTTGTGAATAAATTCCTAGAAATGCAATTACAGCAGATTTAAAAAATTGAAAATAAGACACTAGCTTGTTTAATATGTAGAAGATCTCAAAGAAAAAATGAATAGTTTTTTTTGTAACATATAAATGTGCTTATTAATCGACAATATAAATTGATGGCACCTTCAACATATCATTCTGCATATATACCATGTGAAGGACTAGATAATCTATTGGTATAAGAAATGAGGCATTTTATTTTTTTTTTATTTTTTTAACATATGAAATTTATTGTCAAATTGGTTTCCATACAATACCCAGTGCTCATCCCAAAAGGTGCCCTCCTCAATACCCATCACCCACCCTCCCCTCCCTCCCACCCCCCATCAACCCTCAGTTCTCAGTTTTTAAGAGTCTCTTATGCTTTGGCTCTCTCTCCCACTCTAACCTCTTTTTTTTTTCCTTCCCCTCCCCCATGGGTTTCTGTTACGTTTCTCAGAATCCACATAAGAGTGAAACCATATGGTATCTGTCTTTCTCTGTATGGCTTATTTCACTTAGCATCACACTCTCCAGTTCCATCCACGTTGCTACAAAAGGCCATAAGAAATGAGGCATTTTAAAGGGTGCACGGGTGGCTCAGTCAGTTGAGCGTCCGACTTTGGCTCAGGTCATGATCTCGCACTCTGTGAGTTCAAGCCCCATGTCGGGCTCTATGCTGAGCGCTTGGAGCCTGGATCCTGCTTCGAATTCTGTGTCTCCCTCTCTCTCTCTGCCCCTCCCCCACTCATGCTCACTCTCGCTGTCTCTCTCTCTCTCTCTGTCAAAAATAAATAAACATTAAAAAAAAAAAAAAAAGAAATGAGACATTGTTCCCTGCTCCAGGATGTTTTAAAATGCTGAGGAGAGAGTTAAGAAATACATATGTGACAATCAACCATTATTTTTTAAGGCAACAGTTAATACTAACTAAATAGCATAAGGATTATCTTCCTCAGTAATTCAGAGAAATGAAGCATGCTTCAATTTAGTAGATATTGTCAAACAATTTTACAAAGAGTCTGTACCAACTTCTATTTCCACTAGCACTACATACTGGTATTATCTTTTTTTTTCTTTTCATTTCAGTCATTTGGATGGTATATAAAGGTATCACATTATTGGTTTTTAAATGTTTATCTTTGAGAGAGTGCAAGTGGGGGAGGGGCAGAGAGGGTGACAGAGGATCCGAAGTGGGCTCTGTGCTGACAGCAGTGAGCTGGATGCAGGGCTCTAACCCATGAACTGTGAGATCAAGACCTGAGTTGAATTCAGATTCTCCACCGACTGAGCCACCCAGGGGCCCCTGAAGGTATATTATTAATTTGCATTTCTCTGACAGGCAGTGAAGGTGGGAAACTTTCGTATATTTATCAGCCAGTTGGATGTCCTCTTCATATGAAGTGTCTGTTCAAATCTTTTGCATATTTTCTTATCTTGGGATTTCTTATCTTTTCCATATTGATTTGTAGGAATTTTTAAAAATATATTCTCTTTATGAGAACTTTGTTAGATATGTGTATTATAAATATCTTTCTTACTCTGGCTCGCCTTTTTACTCTCTTAATGGTACATTTTGATGACCAGAACATATTAATGTAGTATAGTGCAATTTATCATTTTAAAAATGGTTAATGCTTTTTGTGTCCTCTTACAAAATCTCTGTTTATCTGAGGGTCATAAAGATATTTTCATATGTAGTTTTCTAATATCTCTATTATTTTACATCTGTCCTACAATCTGTCATAATTTCATGTTGTGTATGGTAGAAGGTAGGAGGTCAAGATTCATTCTTTTCCCAAAAGGTAATACAAGTGATCAGCATCATTTATTGAAAAGGCCATCCTTTTTCTGCTGCATTGTACTCTCATCCTAGTTACCAATGACAATGTATGTTCTATTCTTTATGCTTTTCTGATTTTCTTTTTTTTGTCTAGTACCAGTACAATACTGTCTAATTGCTATAGCTTTGTGATTGTTTTTGACACCTACTAGTATGTCTTCCTCCTGTATTTTAAAAAATTAGCTTGTGTCCTCTCTCTCTCTCTCTCTCTCTCTGTTTGCTGTTTGATTGTGATTACATTTAATCCACAGATCAGTTTGAGAATTGCAATATCCAGTATTCGAATTCATGAACATAGTATACCTTCCCATTTATTTAGGAGTTCTTCAATTTCTGTCAACAATGTTTCTTAGTTCTTAGATTTTAGTTGCAATTAGATAATAGACAATTTGGTGTTCATCTTGTGCTTTGATAAATGGGTTCAGAAGCTGGTAAATATTAGAATTACCTATAGAGTTTTTAAATAATGTTGATCTCTGGACCCTACCTCAGAACTACTGCATTAGGATTTCTGGGAGTAGGGTTTTGGGAATCTAAAAAGCCTTTTAGATTCCACAACACCTTTGGTGGAAGTATAAAAATTGATGCAATCTTTGTTTTTGCAGAATAATTGGACAAATTTTATTGCATTAAATAGTTATACCTGTTGACCTTGCAACTATGTATCTAGAAAGTTAACTTATATGAAATATTTGTGCACATTTATAAATGCATATAAAAGAGTATCTATTATAGCACAATTCATTAAGGAAAATATATATAACGAACTCCCTTAATTTCTCTCAGTGGAAGAAGCAAGCTTCTTACATATAGTGGAACATTAGGCAGCTGCTGAAGGTGAAAAACTAAATCTATAAGTACTGAAGTGGAAAGATATCTAAGTTAGTTAACATTTTAAAAAATTAGGTCGCAGAAAATTAAGTAAAATAAGCCAATATGGGTAAACACACTCATGCACACACACATTACACACAAATGTTCACACAAATAAAGGCATTCGCATGACTGTATTTTCTGGGGAATGTGAAACTTACCTGCTTTTTGTCATCTCTCTTTCCTCAATGCATGTGAAGCCCAGGATGATTCTAACGGAAATAGTTGGGATTGTTGCCTGTGAAATATCCAATATTGAGATGCAGGAGCCCAGTGGGATGAATTCCTAGTAGTTTCTGAGGGGAATGATGGGAAGAATTTGTTGGTTCATTGCAAATTCATTTTGCAGCAGCCTGAGAACCAAAATTCTTTATCAAAATCACCTTTTCCTATACTCTAATATTTGTAAGAATACATGACTTGGATTACATAAGCTTTTCTTTTTTACTATGTTAATGCTCTTTAAGTATATAATTTAGTGGCACTAAGTACATTCAAAATATTGTGCAACCATCACTACTCTCTGTCCCTAGAAACTCGTCATCATTCCAAACAGAAACTCTGTACCCATTAAACAACAAAAATTCCCAAGTTCACTTTGGTATGTAGCCAAGTGTGGAACCTCTGAATTACATGAGTTGCAAAAGTATGAATGATACTGTCACTTGAGCCCTTTTGCCCTTCAACCTCCTATGTGAGGTTGTCAGTTCTGCCAATAACTTTCGCTAAGGCTCAGCTTCACCAGCAACTCCTCCACGAAGTCTTGCTAGACATTCAACGCAAATCTTTCCCGTTATCGGAATGTTGTAAACTGTGCCCACAGTCTTATTTGAATCCATCTACACCATTATTCATTTTGATCCATACTTTACAAAGTTTAAGATTCCCACAACCAACTTTTCCCAATATCAGGGTATCTGACTTCTCTCGAAAACTGGAAAACCTGATACCTGAGCCAGCATTCCTACGTGGCAACAACTGTTCAGAGTCAAGAAGCAGCTGTCCTCTTTGGAGGGCCATGTACTTTTCTGCCTGATACAATCTATATCGCCGTCTCCTGCTTCCTCTCCTCTGAGGATGAATTCCTATTGCTTGTTCCATTGTTTTTCTTATAGTGTAGGAATATTTTTCTGATATCCTGTCACTATCAAAAGAGGATCCCTGCATACTAGGCCTGTACCACTCACTCATTTATATTACTCAGTGTCCCCTGTTGTCATTTGAGTTTGCAACTGTTGGTGAACTCAATCCTAGGCATTTATGTGCATGGCACATCTTCTTTGCTGTTCTGTGAATTTCTCACAACATGTAGAAAGCGTTCCATAAATGGTTACAAATGCCTATCACGTCTTCCAAAATCATACTTAACACTTATTGCAATTTTAAGGCTCAATTTCTGAAACTGTTTTAGATATTATTTGCTTTCCTTGTATCTTTCTCTTTTTTAATTTATTTTTTATTTTTTACTTTCTTTTAATTTAAATTGTAGTTAACATACAGTGCAATATTGTTTCCAGGAGTAGAATTCAGTGATTCATCACTTACATATACTACCCAGTGCTCATCACAAGTGCCCTCCTTAGTACCCATCACCCAATTAGCCCATCTCTTATCCACCTCCCTCCATCAACCCTCAGTTGGTTCTTTATCATTAAGAGTCCCTTGTGGTTTCCTTCCCTCGCATATCTTCCCCCACCTTCCCATATGTTCGTCTGTTGTTTCTTAAATTCCACATGTGAGTGAAATCATATGGTATTTGTCTTTTTCTGATTAACTTATTTCACTTAGTATAATACATTCTAGCTCCATCCATGTCATTGCAATTGGCAAGATTTCATTTCTTTAAAAAAATTATTTATTTATTTTGAGAGAGAGAGAGAGGGAGAGAGAATGGGTGGGGGAAGGGCAGAGAGAGAGGGAAAGGGAGAATCCCAAGCAGGCTCCACACTGTCAGTGCAGTGCCCAACAGGGAGCTCGATCTCACAAACCTATGAGATCATGACCTGAGCTGAAATCGAGTAAAATGCTTAACCGACTGGGCCACCCAGGTGCCCCTCCATTCTTTTTGATGGCTGAGTAATATTCCATCCTGTATATATAACACATATTCCTTATCTATTCATCAGCCCATCAACATTTAGGCTCTCTCCCTAGTTTGGCTGTTGTTGTCTTCTTTTTTTTTTTAATCTGTGAAACTCCTACCTGTTTTTCACAGTACAAATTAAATGTTGCATTTATTAAATGTCTTCTCAGAGCATGTCTCTCTCCCCCTCTGTTCCTGAAGCCTTCAGCTCATCCTGCTCTTTAGTGGTGAGGTTCCAATCGCCCACTCACCACCTTGATCCAACACCACTCCTTACTCCACCCTGGGAAACATGAACTTCTGAGGATGCAGATCCCGTCAGCATCTAGCAGAGGCCTGGGCACATAGTGGGTCTTCGGTACATGTTGAAAGATTACGTGTCAAAGGGAACTATTTTTTGAACATCTAATTTTCTTTAAAGTCTGTTCATGTAAGGCTGTTTGGAGCAGTCTGTTGTTTTTCCTGATTCCTGCATTTTCCTTTGTTTTTCATGGAACACATAGAACTGATTTCCTGTAAGGCTTTGCAAATAAATATCAAGGTCAAGGGCTGGAAGCATTTCTGGGGCTATCATGGCACCTCTTGATTCCACCGGGCCAAGAAATGCTTTCAACCCCAGAGGGCAGAAGTTTTTCAAAACAAGACTGTTCCAGTAAGGGTGTGTGCTTCCTCCATCAGCTCGTTCTCCCGCCCGCTTGCATTTTAACTACTTTGGGAAGAATGGAAATTCCACAAAACCTTTGGTATTTTTGAACCACTAAGTAGGCTAGGTGATGGGGCCTGTGGTGATTTCTCAGTGAGAGGTTTGTACAGACAGGAACATGGGGAGGCGGTGAAAGAGGCCCTTTCTGAAGAGCCAGCGGAGGGAGCATTGCCTCCTCCCGCTCAGTCCCCCTCCTCCTTCCTCTTGCGTCCCGGGGGTTGTCTGGACTGGCGTTCATGAGGACTTTGATCCCCGTGACAGCGGGTGGCTTCTGGCCAGGCCTCCTGCACATCAGGGCTAGAGCAAGTACAGGGAGAATCTGTTCAATGGTTTAGTCTTTTTCATTGTCCATACTGACAGTCACCCTTCCCCCTGATTTTGTCCACATTCTTTTTTTTTTTTCTCTTTCTTCCTTTTCTTTTTCTCTTCTTTAACACTTTGCTGTTTGTCTGAGATGGGCTCTGTGCTTATAAACAAGGAAGTGCAAGGGACACAGTCAAAGGGATTTTGTATTAGGAACGTTGGGGCAGCCGCTGGCTACTTGGTTCATCTCAAAGAATGCAGCATCCCTTAATGGAAGGTATGAGGAGTGAGCATTTGTAGGGACCCATGTCTTCCTGGAGATGCTACAAAAGCCATGTAGGTACTGTTGAAGTCGGGCCAGGGTGCTCCACCACCACGACCACCTCCAGATTATGTTTTTAGAGAGTGGTTAATAAGGGACTTCCTGAGGGAGGTTTAACATCTTTGTAATCTCCTTCAGCCAGCCAGTACCTTTCCCCTATTTGAAATGGATAAGTGATATTTTCGCAATCGTATGTAAAGGGCATCAGCCTGATTACTGTACTTTCTGGAACCATCAGGGAAACCAGTGGCTATGCTCACCCTAAACAGTTCTGTAATACGCACGTTCACGTGCGTGCGTGCACACACACACACACACACACACACACACAACCATATACACACTGTCCCTGATTTACAATGTTTCAAATTATAATTTTTTGACTTTACAGTGGTGCAAAAGCAATATGCATTTGGTAGAAACTGTACTTTGAATCTTGGATTTGGATCTTTGCCCAGGCTAGCGGTAGGCAGTGTGGTACTCCCTCTTGATGCTGGGCAGGAGCTTTCACTCTGTCAGGCTTGCAATCATAAAGGTAAATAACGGATACACTTATGATCAGTTTGTGCCCATACAATCATTCTGTTTTTCACGTTCAGTATACCATTTGGTAAATTACATGAGCTATTCAGTCCTTTATTATAAAATAGGCTTTGTGTTAGATGATCTTGCCCAACTGTAGGCTAATGTGAGTGTTCGGAGCATGTTTAAGGTAGGCTAGGCTAAGCTATGATGTTCTGAAGGTTACATGTATTAAATGTATTTTCGACTTAATAGTTTCAATTTATGACCGGTTTATTGGGATGTAACCACATTGTAAGTCAAGGAAGATCTGTGTAAAATTGGTTCCAAAGAGCAAAGTCTCCTAGTTTTGTATTGGAGAGAAGATTTAGAGTGAACGAACACTTTCCCAGCCAGACCCTTTGCAGTCTGGGGTGTAGAAGTGGGGGTAGCCAAGGCATCTTGGAAGCCTACCCCATCCACTCATGACTAGCACAGCTCCTGGGACATCTACTACGTTGGTTCCATATTTCTGTCTTCGGGGCTGCCATAGGACAGATCCTCATTACGTTTTGTTTGGATTATTGCAGCCACCTCCCACTGTCTTTCAGCCTGTGGTTACTATATATTTCTCTTGTTAATCCAGGGGAGGACCTGGTTTAGGAGTCTGTCAGAATTATTTTTCTTTTTCCATTTAAGCCAGCAAAAATATTAGCTCTTCAGTGAGACTTCTTCTGTCTCCCCAGCCAACATTCACTGCTGTACCCTCTGGGCTTCCATCATAAATTAAAATTCTTTGCAGCCTTTGCACCCACGGGTTGCAGGTGTTCTACAATCTAGTGAGGCCTTCATCACGGTCTGCCTTTTAGCATATATCTCTTTCTCCACCAGATGGCCAGCCCTTTGGGGACACCCCTGGCATCAGACAGAACTTTTTAGTCATAGTAAGAACCCCCCAGGTGTTGGCTTGAGTTGGAGTCATAAGGGTTTCAGAAATACAGGCATAGCCAAATGGCGATCAGACTGGATTGGAAAGGAAAAACTGAAAACTGGAAAACACACTTCCCAAATTGTCCAGACCTGCCAGGAATTGACTACAGTGGAGGTTACTCTCACATACACCTGGTTGACATGAAACAATGGCTTCTTACCTTGGCTGCTGCTCAAGCCCCACCCAAGGCAAATTAGATCTCTGAAGTGGGGCTCAAGCATGAGTATTTTTCAAAGCACCTAGGTGATTTCAATGGGCAGCTAATCGAAAACCACTGGAATAAGGAAATTAGAACTTGCAGAGACCTCCTTTTTTATGGAGTTACCCAGAAGTCACTGCAGAGTCCTGCCAAACAAATAGCACATGGAAGAAGGAAGTTAGTGGGGGGTGAGTTGCTGGACAGCACTGATGTGAAAAACATTATGCAGCTTATCTTCTTGCACACCTGGGGCACACTCCATTGTGCTTGTTGGAGCTTTGTGTCAAGCCGAGACAGAAGATAGGGCAGGCCACAGAGTGCTTGTAGGAGAAGCAGGACTTCCTTCACCTTCAGCTAAATGGAAGAAACCATCTTTGGGCTTGTCAGTCTAGCTATAGTCCTGTGCAGCAAACTCCTCCAGTCAAACCAGCCCACAAAACCAGAACAGAACCGCCATGCAACTGTGCAGTCACACACTCAGTAACACTGAGCATGTCTTGTTCCCCCATCGGAGAGTGCTCTTCGAAGGGCTTTCCTCTGGCAGAGCATCCATTTTTTTCTGTGGCCAATAAAAATCCCGGGCGCTGTTCTTTCTCCTTCGTTCCCTTCTATTGCTTCTGACAGAGTTTGCCAGTTAGCTGAGGTCAGGATTTCCTTTTTACAAACAACCTGCTTTCAGTCAGTGGGGCCAAAGGTTTCCTAAATTACAAACCCTTTCATTTCTTCTGCCACAAGTTATCCTGTCAGTTTGTGTAATTGCACAGAATAGAGAGAAATGGAAACATTCTGAGAGACACAGAGAGAAGTGCTTTTACTACCTCTGTCCTTTTGGGTTGTCAAAAAACTATCCTGAATGGGATGGACGGGACAATTCCAGTTGAAGCTTTCATAACTGCGGGTAGTGTGGGTAAGTTCCAGGGTCTGGAAGGAGATTTCTCGCATGTCTTATGTGAACACACAACATCTGTGGCATCACCTCCACATTCTGTTAAGCAAATGGCCTCCTTTATATTCATTTCAATTGGGAAACGTCCGGGTCATATTCAAATACTTATTCTTTAAAATATTGAATTTTTTAAAATTTTATTTAAATCCTAGTTAACATATAGTGTAATAATGGTTTCAGGAGTAGAATTTAGTGACTCATCACTTACATAGAACACCCAGTGCTCATCCCAACAAGTGCCCTCTTTAAAATTTAAAAGCAAATTTTGTAAGTTACTGCTAAAAGTTGACATTTGTAAATACTGACAGGCAAACTTTAGGTTTTTGAAGTTTATTTATTTATTTTGAGAGAGAGAGGGCAGGGGAGGGGCAGAGAGAGAGGGAGAGAGAGAGGATCCCACGCAGACTCCACACTGACAGTGAGGCTCAATCCCACCACCATTTATTTGATCATGACCTGAGCTGAAATCAAGAGTTGGGCACTCAACGGACGGAGCCACCCAGGTACCCCTAGAAGACAGATTTTAAATCAGCTTCTGAAAGATTGACATGCAAATTGAGGTGCTAAGGTTTTTTTTTTTTAAAAAAGCACTCACTTGGGGCACCTGGGTGGCTCAGTTAAGTGTCCGACTTCGGCTCAGGTCATGATCTCATGGTTCGTGGGTTCAAGCCCTGCATCAGGTTCTGTGCTGACAACTCAGAGCCTAGAGCCTGCTTCGGATTCTGTGTCTCCCTCTCCCTCTCTCTCTCTCTCTCTCTCTGTCCCTCCCCCGCTCATGCTCTGTCTCTGTCTCTCAAATATAAATAAATGTTAAAAAAATTTAAAAAAAAATCACTCATCATTGGGAAATTGTACTAACTGTGTGGACAGGACACTGAATATGCCTTGAAAACTGACAGGGGCTGCCCATGCTTGCCCTGGAATGCAGTGATAGAGCAGGGAGGCAAAGCCAACATTTGTTGCCCTGAGAACTCATGATCTCTCCATGATTCTGTATTGTATCCAAGGAGTCATGATTCTGCCTTATTTGGCTGTGACCTCATGCAAAGCATTTGACCCAAGTTTCATAATCTCTAAAGGGGGCTCCACTGGACACGACTTAAACCTAACTGTTGAAGTCTCATGTGGAATCGTTGGCACGGTGAAGAGTTCTGGGCTTCGTGTGTTAATGCAGGAGCCTGACTGAAATTTCTCTTCACATCCCCTTCCTTTTCTTTCTCCTGTGAAGGGGGAGGAGTTAAGTTCATGTATAATAAAAGCACTAACGCCTGAAGTTTAGTCTGAGATGAAGAACCGTTAAATCCCTGATCCTTCCCTCTCCTGGCCACTTCTATTCTCAACAGTGCTCAGTCCCATAGTCCCATGGCTTTCCTTTCTTCTCTCTTTCCCTTGCCACATTCCTTCCACTCAAGGCCGCTCTCATATTCTCCCCTTCTCGCTGCTCAGGCCAACTCTAGCCTTCAGGTCTCTGTTTAGACGTCAGTTCTGCAGGAAGCGTTCTGCCTTCCCCTAGTGCCTGTAACCAGTCCCACTTCACATGCATCCCTACTGATCATGGAAGCCTGTTTCGTAATTGTAATTGATTCTTGTTAAATCACCATCTGAATGCTTGAGGTCAGGGACTGGGATGGGACTGTCATTTTCATCTTGTTTTTTAACTAAGCCAGAATAATGCAGTGCCCTGATAAATGCTCTGTGCAGTCAAGGAGCTGGCTCTGTTTTCCCACTTCTCTTGCGCTTCCAAAGCCCATTCTCCACCCAGCAGCCACAGTGATCATTTCAAAGAGTATATCAGGCTTGGCCACACGCCTGTGTAAAACCCTCAATGGCTTTCCATTCCATTTAGGACATACAAATCCCTTACCACGACTTCGAGGCTTTCCTGGTCTCCCTTCCTTTCCAAAGTCCTCTCTTCTTGGACCCATGGGTGCAATTCTCACTGGCCTCTTCTTGGACCCATGGGCGTGATTCTCACTCCTAGAACACAATAAGTAGAAGCATTCTTCTCTGAGGACCTCGGCCTGTGTGTTCTGCCCGATCTTCATATGCTGCCTGTATCTTAGCAGTTGGCCTCAGTTCATACAGTATGGTTCTGTCCACCCTGTCCAAAGAAGCTTATGTCCCGTCACTCATATTCCCTGTCTTTTCATCAAGAGTGTTTTTGACTGAATGCATCTTATTCATTAACTCATTCTTGTCTCTTCCCACCTACTCCAATGTAAAACTCCAACTTCAGGAGCAGGGCACTGCTTCATTAGCACCTAGGACAATGCTCCCCATGGTGGGGGCCCAGAGAATCTTTAAGGGAATAATATGAACTCCAATGAGACTATGGACATTGAGTGGGAGAAATTCAGCAGAGGGAACGAACACTGTGTCCCATGATGGGAAAGAAGGCTCTGCAACAAAGAAGACACTAAAGCTGGACATGGTGTGGGTGGGTTGAGGGTGGAGGAAGTCATTGACAGAAGTGGGAATGCTCTGAACAAAGATGAGGGAGCGATGCTTATAGGCTGTTTGGCCCATTAAAGAGTCCAGTTCATGCTTACCGAAGGTTTGTTCATAGCGGTAACGAGAGATTATGTTGGGGAGAAAGTAGGTACTATATTTGGAGACTTTGGAATGCCAAGTAGAAGCACCTGGGCTCCAATGAATGGTCAAAGGGAAGCCCTTTAAACATATTGGTCGGGGGGGGGGGGTGTCATGTTAGAAGCAGTGCTTCAAAAAATTATCTTTTGAGGATAAACCCTCCATTTTGCACATTTTCCTTATTTTCTTTACTTGAGACTTAAAAAGCTCTCCACCCCCCCCCCAATTCCTGACTCTCTTTGAAGACTTACCCCCACCCAAAACTTTTTTATTCTTGGGGTGTCTGAGCATGCTCAAACACTCCATTACTCAAGCCTCTTGGCTGGGTGTGTGCCTGTTAAAAATGGACATCGTGGGCCCAATAATTGAGTCAGCCAACTGCATGTTTGCTTTTACATGTGTTTGTATGTATGGATGTTGTGTTTCTAAGATTAAATCCCAGGATTTAGAGCTGTCCGCAATCAATCTGGCCAAATTTTAGAGGTGTATGTTGTGGGTGTTCTTTATAGATGAAACCGCTTTCCATTGCTGTCCCCTCGGTGTTTAAGTCGATAAATCGGTGCTCTGCCATCCAAGATACTTGATGCTGAGTTCTGGTCTATGGTAAAGTTGAGAGTCCAGTTTATATAGTTTTAGAGGATGTATAGAGCTCTTCTGTTCTTCCAGTGATCAAAGAAACAGCTGTTCCCTTTCTAGTTTAGTCCCCCGAAGGACTGATAAAGCCATTATGACTACCATGGCTTTATCCCACTTCCTTTTGTTAGACCAGAAGCATTCTAATGCAGCCCAGGTCCTGCTGTTTCTTGTAAATGCGCGATAAGAAAATATATTCAAGGAGCTTACAGTACGTCACAAATCAATTTTATTAATTTAAACACAAAATTATTGAAGAAAAAGTCTGTACACGATTGTGGACACAACACACCTTTATACAGTAAAGCCAAGATAAACTTTGTCTTTCCAATCTGCAGAGTACAAAAACATAAAATGGAAAGGCTAAAAAATTGTCAACTTCTGTTTGTTTCAAGCAAAAAAGAAAAACCCAAATTCGATTAATTTAAGCAGTTTGGAAAATTCATGAGTGACTAATTCTAGCAGCAGCATGAAACTTCAGAAAAAGATACAGTAGCTCTTTAGCTACTTTGGGTTAAAGCTGGTGTTTTTTCCCCCCAATGTAATAAAGTTCATCTAAAAAATAATGTCATAATGGAAGTCTTTAGTGCCCAAACTCATCACTGTTGGAGAAACTGTCTTATCACATACCAAAGGTGACAATTTTTATTTCCCAGCTTTATGCTTTATACACACTGTAGGTTAAGAATAACCTCCGTGAGGACGATCGGGCCATGTCCACTGCCCGCAATGAACTTTCCAGGGAGGGTGGGGATCGGGGAAAGGTGTGGAGGAAAACAGAAGCAACAATCAAAAAGTTTTGCTCATTTCTAGAGACGTGGTAATGTCCTCCTTTAGCTAATCAAGAAGATGCAGAGCCTATCGTCTGAGCACACAAAAGTTTGCTAGTCTCCATTTCATGAGCCATCTTAATAAAATATATCTATCGATCATCTACATTCTTTCTGTGGGAAGAAGCATTTGTATAATCATTTTTTTTCAAGTAGTTACATATAATACATTAGTGTTGAAAATGAAAAGGTGAGGTGGTAGGAGGAACTGTTTTATTTTTTGAAATGATTTAAGACACCGCTGTGTTATTTTACCAAGGTCCTCCTAACAGCATTAAAAAAAAAGATGATGGAAAGAACAATTTGGAAAACAAAATCCTATTAACATCCATGCTTTTGGTCTTGACAACATTATCTAAAAAAAAAAAATCCATTATCTACATATTTATAACCAGTACGTCGATAAGGCACCGCGCATGACTTTGTGCACATACTGCCTCTTACTTCACGATCAAGGCATCGCTACCTTTCAATATCATTTTCTAAACGATATGTAAAAGAATCATCCATTATTACAAATTTACACCCAAAATTCTCTCTGTACATGATTGTCTCAGTGATGTACATATTACACGTTTAAATTAGACATAGTTTAAACTACTTTGCAATGTGCTAAAATTCAAAGTACTTGCTGTGTCGTGAGGCAAAGGCCTTTAATCGCTTATTGTCTCTTCAATTATTTGCTGTCAAAAAAGTCTGGCCGAGTGAACTGGACGGTGCTTGAGCCATACCTCCATAAAGCTGTTTTTTTTTTTTTTAAAGTCTGTTCATAAAT
This sequence comes from Panthera uncia, assembly GCF_023721935.1. Taxonomy (NCBI): domain Eukaryota; kingdom Metazoa; phylum Chordata; class Mammalia; order Carnivora; family Felidae; genus Panthera; species Panthera uncia. The sequence continues at coordinate 61,406,957 of NC_064812.1, read as the reverse complement.
AAGTAGAGATGTACAGGTTACCCTGGGTATGAGACACCAAAAAGTAAACTTTCTTTACAAGAAAAATCCCTTCGCCAGTCTTCAGGGAACACATTTCAGTCTTTGTTGTGCAATCAAGTTTGCTGTATCGGAGAAGCTCTTTAAGTCACATTGAAGATGCGAAAAACGTAAGCGTTTGCAGGTCCTTTCTTCACAGGTTTGAACCATGTAGTTAATGCGGCAAAGCCACATTACACTGTACTAGAACATTCTCATGGCTTATTTTCATTGGCTTCACAGTACTAGAGTCAACAGCTGTTCTGTTCTGAAGAAATAGGTGTGGCCCTTCGTTGACCACAAGGGCAGAGGTGAAGACCGACAGCAGCTGTGTGTCAACGAGTTGCAATCGCGAAGTCGGGTATCCCAGCGCAGACACAGGACACAGGCCTGCTGGGTTTGTTCCTGGTCGCAGGGCAGTTGTGCGGCTTCAAAGTGCTAGGTGGCTGTTACAGGTACTCCAGTTCCAAGGCGTGATGTAGGGCCATGAGGTCCGAGTGGCTGGAGATCCTCCAGAAGGGCATGGCGTGCTGTGAAAGGAGCAGACACATGGTGAGGCCAGACAGCGCTCCCAGCAAGAAGCCTTAAGACCTGCTTTGGAAATTCGCTACGATGCTCACCCCCTTTTTGCAGTATTGTGAGAACGGCCAGTTAAGATCTTAACATCACGTCTGTTTAAAACAAAAATCCAAACTTAATCCTCCCCTAAGAATACTGGACTGCACTTTAACATATAATCTGGAGTCTGTTTAAGAAAGGGATGGCTATTTCTTAAGTTGATCTACACTGTCATTGACTACGAATTCCAAAACACAGTAGCTGTGCGTGAAACTTTGTCAAAAGCAGTCACCTTTCAAAACATGGATCCAGTGGACTTTTTGATGCTGAAAGTTTAAGTTTTCCTTAAGTTGGTAGTATTTTACGTTTTTCAAACTTGACTGATGTCAGAAGCAACTTTTTTTTTCTTCATTTATTTCCATTAGGCATTCTTTGCACTGACCTTAAAGTGGCTTTGCCATATGGGAAAATTGTAAATGAACTTTTTTTAGTAGTTGATTTGAAAAAAATCAATCTAAAAATCTAGTTTAAATGAGACTATTTGTAAGACGTCTAGTTTAAATGATGAGACTATTTGTAGAACACCCGAATTAGCCAGAGATGATAAAAAAAAAAAAACAGGAAAAGAACCGAGGTTACCTCATCCATCAAGGATGAGAACATGATTATAAACTGCCATTGTACAAAAGCTCTATAGTAAGTACCTACACATCAGCAAAATCTCTTTTAAATAAGAGAAAGATAATCATCATTTTTTAGAGGACAATATTCTATTTAGCCTATAGAAAAACAGCTTTTAAAAAATAGCGCAAAGACTGGAGTATAATTTTCAATTACAGTTCTAAGGAATTAAAAAAAATCAGTATCAATTTGCACGGAAGCAAACAGTGGAATTTAAGTTAATTTTTGCATGTGTGTGGGGGGGTATTATGTGTAGGTAAAATGGAAGCAAATAACTATTTTGATGTAGATCATAGAGATGTTGTATTCTGGGAATGGAAACTATTAAGTTACTTATTAACAAGGCCTTTGTCCCAAATAACAAGCTAAAAGCATGGACCACAGTCCAATGTCAAATGGACTCCATATCTTTGTCATCCTTCAATAACAACAGTCCAGCATTGAGGACTAGAGATCTCTTTTCAAAGTTTTAGGATCTACTTGGCAATTTTTGACTAGAGCAACAGAGTGTGCTACTTTGCATTCATTTATTCTTTTTTTTGTGTCTGCAGGGATGGTGTAGAAGATGAGCCTGGCAACCTCTGTTTTATAAAAGGACTAGGAAGAGGCCAGTTTCCCTTTGCCTGCAGAGATGGGGAAATACTTGGTAAGAGGAGGTCATCGTTAAGATAGGTATAAAAGGATGATCATTCAGAAGAGCACTTTCTAGCTGTGTGTGTGTTCGGCGGCAGAGAATGAAGAATTCCATTGTTAGGATACTGGCTGTAAGTGAGAGAAAGACACAATTGGCTGCGGGAGCCACATGCAGCAGGGCTTACAAAGAGGTTGTCGGTAATAATGACAGCTGTAGGGTCAGGCACTCTCCTCAGCACTTCTCATAGCCTCGCAGATTCAAACCTCTCTCTAACCTCAGGGATAGATAGGTATTACCATCACTATTGCACTGATGACAAAACAGACTTGGAGGAGGAACAGAGAGGTTTAAGTAACAGCTGGCAAGGATCGAACATGCGATTCACACCAGGTCGGCCCTGAATCTGAAGCCCAGATGCTGAAATGCCTCCTAACTGTTCTCTATGGCATTTTAATCCAGCAGTGTAAATTATCAGCCCCACAGTATACAGCTGAACACACACACACTCCCTTCCAAGTTCTGAGTGAGCGACACTGAAAAATTTGAGTGACTATGATATACACATCAGATTTGAAAACTGATCAGTTACAACACAGAAAGCTGTCCTTCTTTTTCTCTCATTGGCATAAAAATTCATGTGTACTGTAAAACATTTGTAAAATGTAGAGCTTTCGTTTTATAGAGAAATACAAATCATTTCGAATGCTACTATCCAGATAGCCCCCACAAACATGTTTCTATATTTTATATATGTGCAGACTCCTATTTGAAATTGTGTATATATAATATGTACCGCTCTGCACCCTACTCATTTTACTACTTAATATCAAGTCCATTTTTGACACATCATTTTGAAGGGAAATCCTCCACTACATCAAAAGTTTTCAAGTATTCTTACAGATTTAACCATTTACTTGGCATCTATTGTCATATCCTTGTGTATTTTTCTTACTTTCTTTCTGGTCTTATTTTCTCTAATTTGCCAGAGATCAGGTGCCCCTCCCCAAAGCTGCTTCTCACAAACAAGTGAATAAAGGAAGCTATAGAGTAGTTCTATTGCTGTCACAGAATATGCTTTCAGGATGTAGCAGAAAATGACGAAGGCTCTTCAGATAGCCATCCAGAAGCTTTCAGGACGACCACCTTCGTAAATACATATAAAAGTCCTTCTATAAGAAATGGAATGCTTTTTTTTTCAAAGTTCAAATTCTTTTACATGTTGATTATCTGAAATTAGATATGTTTCCCCTAGACAACAAAACACATCACAGTATGTACTGTAGAATGCAATGCGTGGCAGAGAAATTGAAAAGGGAACTGAAAAAAAATCCAGCTGATTCTCTGGTACACGCTTAAGATATAAATTAGGCATTTAATTCCACAGTAAACAAAGTAAAAAAATGGTCATACGTCTTATCTTTACAGGTGTAGGAGATGATGCCAGTCTAGAGCACATTTACTTTAAACTGTTCTAAACCATTCTTAAAACAAGTTTCGGAAAGGTGAGGTTATTCACAAAGAGCCCTGGATTGGCTTGTTTACTGCCAATGAAATACTAATGGCTTTTTTCTTCCTGTACAGAGTATCAATAAGAACCACATATCAAGTAGCACCCTGAAACAAATTCAAAAGATGGAATATGCCTGCCGTATATTACGGACACAACGCATCACGATGCAGTGACGATGGGGTCATTGATTTGAGTAAAAATGCAAAAGGTTTTACAATGATAACTGGCAACCCTTAGGTGTACCTGAAAGGGAACAGGTGATCTCTGGGACCCCCACACAAGGACTGCAACTCCACCCTCAGGACTAATTCAGAACATGAAGGTAATGATCTTTGTTATAATCAGCAGTCCTATTCTCACAAAAATTACAGGGCTTCTACTTTAAGAAATGTGTATTTAACATTAAGTGAGTGATTATAAGACTGAATCTAGGGAGAGGACAGGAAACTCAAACTCCTCTTAACAAATAATGAGAATGTTGCAAAATAATATTTTCCCTAACTAGCCACATACTCATGTAAAGATTTTATGAATGTACAAGAGCTTCCCAGCACAAGTGGGTGCAAAGACAACCATTTTTTCCCTTCATCAGTAGAAAGCCTGAAACATGTTTCTTATAAAAAAAAAAAAAAAATCAGGTGCCAGAATGAGGAGACCTGGGTTATATTCTCAACTCTGACATTAGGTATGTGACTTTGAATTATGACATAGTTTTCTGGACTCTGTTTATTAAACCTAGAAGCACTCTTGAGTCATTTCCCCTAAACCTTCATTTTACAGATAAAGTCTATGACTTTAGTATTGTAGCTACAGCAGATGTATAAAATACTATGCATGACCTATGTCCCCCATTGACAAGAATCAGTAGGAAAGAAATAAAAGGCACAGAATTGACAATGAAGAAGTAAAACTATTTGCAGATGACATGATTTTAAAGACTCCACACACAAAAAAGTGTTAGATCTGTTGCAGGATACAAAATTAACATATAAAACCAGTAGTGTTTCTATGCATTAAAAATGAATTATTCATACAAAATAAAATTATTCCATTTACAATAGTATCAAGACCACTAAAATACTTAAAAATTAATTTAATCAAGGAAAATAACTACATTAAAAACGTGTAAGACATTAATGAAAGAACTTGGAAGACATACACAAATGGGAAGGTATCTCATGTTCATGGAAGAATTAATATTGCTTAAATGTCCATGTGATCCAAAACCAACTATACATTCAATGCAAAACCTATCCAGATTCCAATGGCAGTTTTTAGAGAAGTAGAAAAAACAAACCTGAAATTTAAAATCCTAAGAAAAATGGGAAGCATCACACTTCCTGATTTCAAACTATATTATAAAGCTCTTGTAATATAAACAGTATAGTACAGACATAAAAACAGACACATAGATCAATGAAATAGAATCAACAGCCCAGAAATTAACCATGTATATATATGGTCACATAACTTAACAATGGAGCCAAGAACACTCAAGGAGAAAAGGTAGTCTCTTTAATAATTGGTGCTGGGAAAATTGGCTTCAGACATGTAAGCCAATGAAACTAGCCCCCTATCTTATACCATTCACAACTATTAACTCAAAATGGATTAAAGACTTAAATATAAGACCAGAAACCAGAAAAATCCTAGAAGAAAACAGAAAAAAAGCTCCTTGACATGGACCTTGGCAATGATTATTTTTGGATCCCTAAAGCACAAACAAGTGGATTACATTGGACTAAACTTCTGCACAGCACTAACATGAAAAAAACAATCTAGGGGTGCCTGAGTGGCTCAGTCGGTTAAGCATCTGACTTCAGCTCAGGTCATGGTCTCACGGTTTGTGATTTCAAGCCCTGCATTGGGCTCTGTGCCGACAGCTCAGAGTCTGGAGTCTGCTTCAGATTCTGTGTCACTCTCTCTCTCTGCCCCTCTCTCAAAATTAAATAAACATTTTTAAAAAATTTAAAAAAATGAAAAGTCTAAAGAATGGGAAAAAATATTTGTAAGCCACATATTAGGTAAGGGATTAATATTCAAAATATATAATAAATTCATACAAATCAGTAGCAAACAATAAATAGGTATTTTTCCAAAGAAAATATGCTGGCAGCCAATAGGTATATGAAAAAATGCTCAGTATCACTAATCTGGAAAATCCAAGTCAAAACCACAGTGACATCTCACCTCATGTCTGAGAAGGGCTATCATAAAAAAAGACAAGAGGTAATAAATGTTGGCAAGATTTTGAAGAAAAGAGAACCCTTGTTCACTGTTGGTGGGAATGTAAAACAATAACAAACCCAGAACTACCCTATGATCTGCAATTCCACTTCTGGGTTTCTATCCAAAGGAAACAAAATCATCGTCAAAGAGATATCTGTTTCCTTATGTTCATTAGAGCATTATTCACAATAACTAAGACACAGAAACAACCTAAATATCCATCAATGAATGAGTGGATAAAGAAGTTGTGGTATTCACATACGATGGAATATTAGTCATTAAAAAACAGAACAAAACAGAACAAAACAGCTTACCATTTGCAACAACATGGGTGGACCTTATGCTAAGTAAAATAAGTCAGAGAGAGAAAGATAAATACTGAATGATGTCACTTACATGTACAATCTAAAAAAAAAAAAAATCCCAAACTCCTAGAAAAAGAGATCAAATTTGTGGTTACCAGACACAAAGAGTAGGGGAATTGGATGAAGGTGATTGAAAGATGTAAAGCTCTGGTTATAAGATCAATAACACTGCTTTAGAGTAAATCCTAAGAGTTCTCATTTTTTTGTAGCTATAATGATAGATATTAACTTACCGTGGCAATCACCCTGCAATATATGTAACTCACATCATTATGCTGTACACCTTCTCAAACTTAAACAGTAATGTCTATCAATTATATCTCAATAAAACAAAAAAGAATCAATGAATAAATTCAGAGAGAAGAAAGCTCAGTTGTAAGCTGGAGAGGGTACGCTGAGCCTGCCCTGAATTTGAAGAATGGGCAGAGCTGGTTAGGTAGATGGGAAAGGGCTCTCAGTCAGGATATAGTCTATGACAAGGCTGATAGGAGGGATGTACAGAAAATTTAGTATGGAGGTGATGAGCTTTGAATGATATGTTCATAATAAGGACTAAGGAGGAAGGACATTTTTCCAGGTAGAAACACTTGGAATGTCTAACTAGGAAGGATGGAATAGAGAGGTGTGGCTGGCCAGTAGCAGAGAAAGTATGCAGAAGGATAGTAGAAATGGAGTGGGTACAATGGACGGGACACAAATGAGGAAACAATTCATGTGTCCTGGTCATGGGCTGGAGGAGGGGAACACCAAACAAATCCGAGTGGGTGAACTGGGTTAGTTCATCAGCCGATACTCAGATGGAATGACACAGAATGACTAAATGGAGATATTCCATCACTTAACTGGAGCCATGGGAATGAAAAGAGCTAACCACAAATATTAACAGAAATGATAGGTGGTGAGTATATTATTAGTTTATTAAGATTAGGCATTATTGAGAATGGATTCCAAAGCCGAAATATTGGAAAGTAGTACAAGTTTTTACAGTGTTAGAAACTATTCCCTGAATAATGGGAAAATGACACCTCCTTCCTGCTCCTCTTGTCCATGTGTGCAATTTTCTAAATCCCTTTATGCTACCTCTCCTCCTCATCTAGTATTTTGCACTTATTAACATTAAAAGCTGGGTGCATGGACACTCACGTGTAAATTGAATTTTGCTGAATTACTAAGAATGTATTAATAAAATATTTAAAAACATAAAAGCACATAACCTTTGGCTTAGGTATTGTACTTCTAGGAATTTTCCCCAGAGATACACTTGTCTATGCATGAATCACATAAAGAACATTTACTACAGAACTGTTTGTAATAGTAAATATGAAAATCACCTAAATGTTCAGCCTCAGGGAAGTTATTAAAGTATAGCGCAGCCATGTAAAGAAATTAGAGATGCAGAACTCCATACACTGATATGGAATGAATGCCAGGATACATTGTTAAAAAAAGACCATAACTGTGCTTTCATATGCATGTATTATCTCTAGAAGATTGGCATATGGAGGTACAAATACTTCTCAAATTGTAAATAAAAAGATCTTGGAAGATAGATTATTCTAAAAATTCATCACGAAATTTATTGCATGGCATTGCTCTTTTAGTATTTGCATATCTGCTTCTACTCGAGACAGAAGTGAATTCTTTAAGAACAAAGATGAAATCCAATTCAAGATCTGGCATATATAATATGCTCATTAAGCAGTAAATAAAATTAATGGCTTTAGAATAACAAAATTTACTGTACTTGGTGTTAGGAAGTCTCAAATCTGCAAAAAGTGTTACCGTTTTTTAATAAAAGCAGCTCTCATTTTTCTCATATTCTGAATAAACTTAGAATTGAACATTAGTAATCACATTCTCTACTGCATCTTGGATGTGAGCAAATTTTAGAGTTCATATTTAAAATGGACATTTTTTGAATTTGTCTAGTCCAAGATGGCAATGTAGGAAGACCCTGAATCCACCTCCTCCATGAATATACCAAATATACACTTATTTATGTATTTAGCAATATCTCCTGAAGAACTGAGGGTTGACTGAACAGCTTCTGCAAAACAAAAGACCAGGTAGAGAATGGCAAGAGAAACAGAGTCAGGAACGCCCCGCTTCCAATGCTGTGGATTGCAACAGGGAGGGATAGTACCAAGAAACCATGAACATATTTGTCTCTCCTGGGCCACGAAACAGAGTTGCAGTTTAAAGGGCAACTAGAATATAAAGGATCCAATCCTAGAACTCCACCAGTGAGGGAACTGCTGAAAATCTCTCTAAATTGGAGTGGCTGGCAAGCCCCGCAATTTATGTTCTCTTTCCACCTTGACGGTATGAACCAGGGCAGGGTCTGGGCACCATAGTGGACCCACTACCTCAGTGAGCCCACCAGAGCCCCAGCTGTTCCACTAAGGTGACTCTCATGGTGGTATACCCGTGCTCACTATAGCTCCAGTCATCTTGCCAAGGTGAGACCAGCACAAAGCACCTCAAAACACTCCAGATACATACCACTTTGCTGCAGATCACTTGCCAGGGCACCCTAGCCTATAGGACCCTGAGAAGCCACGGCCCATGCCGGCCTTGGCTCTAGCTGCCCAGGGCACTCTTGCACAAAACACTCTGAGATACACTGGCTTATACCCACTTCAGCTATCCTGCTAGGCTCTGCACAAAGAGCACCAGGACCACCCTGACCTATGCCTACTTAAGCTCTGGTCATCCCACGAGGGCAGCCCCAGCACTGACCCCAAGTCCATGCCGGCCACAGCTCCAGCAGTCCAGCCAAAGTTACCAGACATACACAGTCTATAAGATCATTCCTTCAAATTTAGGAGAAATAGCTGTTTTGCTGAATTCATGTAAACAAACATAGAAAGTCATGCAAAATGAGGAGACAAAGGATTATACTCCAAAAAATGAATGAGCTAAAACCCCAGAACACAAACTAAATGAAACGGAGGTAAGCAATCTACTTGATAGAGTTCAAAGTAATGGTCCTATAAATGCTTGCTAGCCTTAAGAGTGGATGAATTCAGTAAGAATTTCAACATAAAAAATAAAATATAGCAAAGGACCAATTAAAGTGGGAGAATATAAAACTGAAATGAAAAATATACTAGAGGAAATTGACAGCAGATTACAGGATGCAGAACAGGTCAGTGATTTGGAAGAAAGGGTAATGGAAACCACTCAAGCTGAACAGCAAAAGGAAAAAAAAAAGTTTACAAAATGAGGATAGGTTAAAAGATCTCTTAGACAACATCAAGCAAACAAATATTTGCATTATAGGGGTCCCAAATAGAGGGGCAGAAAACTTTCCTAATTTGGGAAAGGAAAGAGACACTCAGGTTCAGGAAGTTCAGAGAATTCCCCACAAGATGAACCCAATAAAGTCCATACCATGACATGTAATAATTAATGACAAAATTTAAAGATAAAAATTTTTAAAGCAGCAAGACAGAAGTAATTAGTTACATATAAGGGAAGTCCCCACAAGGTTATCAGCTAATTTTTCAGCACAGACTTTTCAGGCTAGAAGGGAGTGGCATGGTCTTTTCGAAGTGCTGAAAGGAAAAAACCTACAACCAAGAATATCAGGGAAGATTATCATTCAGAATTGAAGGAGAGAGTTTCCCAAAACAAAAGTTAAAGGAGTTCATCACCACTAAACTGGCATTACAAAAAATGTTAAATTCTTCAAGTGGAAGAGAAAAAACTATACTTAGGAGAAAATTATGAAAGGACAAAACTTCATGAGTAAAAGTAAATATACAGTAAATGTAGTAGAACAATCATTTATAAAGCTACTATGAAGGTTAAAGACAAAAGTAATAAAATCAACTACACCTATAAAATTAGTTAAGAGAACTCACAAAATAAAAAAATGTAAACTATGACAACATGTGCATAAAACATGTAAGTAAAAATGAAGTTCTTTTATAATGTATTTGTTTTTAAGTGACCATCAACTTAACATGGGCTGCGATATATTTAGGATATCATATATGAACCTCATGGTAACTACAAACCAAAAACCAATAACAGATACATAAGAAACAAAGAGAGGGGACCAAGTATAACACAAAGGAAGAGAGCAAGAGAAGAACACAAAAACAACCAGCAACCAGTTAACAAAATAGCAATAAGTACATCCTATTAATAAGTACCTTAAATGGTCTAAATTCTCCAGTCAAAAGACATAAGGGTGATGAAATGGATACAAAAACAAGACCCATCTATATGCTGCCTATAAGACACTCAATTCAGACCTAAAGGCACATACGACTGAAAGTAAAAGGGATGTAAAAGATATTCCATGCAAATGGAAATAAACAAAAAAGCTGGGGTATCAATGCTTATATCAGACAAAAATAGACTTGAAACAAAGACTGTAATAAGAGACAAAGAAGGGTACTGCATGATAAAGAGATCAATCCAACCAGAGGATATAATAACTGTAAATATTTATGCACTCAACACTGGAGCACTTAAATACATAATACAACTATTAATGGAAACAAAAGGGAAAAAATGACAGTAATACAATAATAAGAGAGGACTTTAACAGCCACCCCCTTACATCAATGGATAGATCAATCAGACAGAAAATCAACAAGGAACAGTGGCTTTGAATGACACATTAGACACGATGGGTTTGGCAGATATATACAGAACATTCCATCCCAAAACAATAGCATACACATTCTTTTCAAGTGCACTTGGAATGTTCTTGAGGACAAATCACAAGCTGGGCCACAAAACAAATCTTAAAAATTTAAGAAGATTGAAATCATTTCAAATATTTTTTCAGACCCAAACAGTATGACAGTAGAATTCAATTATAAGAAAAAACCGGAAAAAAACCCACAAAGATGTTGAGGCTAATGGGTCAACAAAGAAATTAAAGAGAAAGCAAAAAATACAAAGAGACAAGTGAAAATAAAAACACAAAGGTCCAAAATCTTTAGGACACAGTGAAAGCAGTTCCAAGAGGGAAATTTACAGTGATTCAGGCCTACTTCAAGAAACAGGGAAAATCTCAAATAAATAATCTAACCTTATACTTAAGAAAAAAGCCCAAAGTTACTAGAAGGAAGGAAATAATAAAGTTCAAAGTGTAAATAAATAAAATAGAGATTTAAAAATAACAGAAAATACCAATGAAACCAAGATCTGGATCATGGAAAAGATAAACAAAATTAGGGTGACTGGGTGGCTGAGTTGGTTAAGTGTCCAACTCTTGATTTCAGCTCAGGTCATGGTCTCAGTTTGTAAGTTCAAGTCCCAAGTCAGTATCTGTGCTGATAGTGCAGAGCCTGCTTGGGATTCTCATTCTCTCTCTCTTGCCCTTTCCCCACTTGTGCTCTCTCACACTCAAAACATTTAAAAAAAGATAAAATTGATAAACCTTTCGCCAGACTCATGAAAAAAAAAAGACCCCAATAAATAAAATCAGAAATAAAAGGAGAGAAATAACAACCTACACTGTAACTACAAAATATTATTAAAGACTATGAAAGATTATATGCCAACAAATTGGACAACTTAGAAGTAATGGATGGATTCCTAAAAACATATAATCTTCCAAACATAATCAGGAAGAAATAGAAAATCTGAACAAACCAATTACTAGTAATGAAATTAAATCAGTAACCAAAAATTTCCAACAAACCAAAAATGTCCAGGACCAGATGGTGAATTCTGTTAAACATTTATTGTTCCAATTTTAGTTTATGTGCTGCTGAAGTAAGTAGCCCATCAAATATTTAAAGAAGAGTTAATATCTATTCTCTGAAAGTATTCCCAACAATAGAAAAGGAAGAAAAGCTTCCAAATACAATCTAGGGGATCAGCATTACCCTGATACCAAAACCAAAAACACTACTTAAAAAAAAATTACAGGCAAATATCCCTGGTGAACATAAATGCAAAAGTCCTCAACAAAAATTAGCAAATCACATTCAACAATATATTAAAAGGATCTTTCCACCACAATCAAGTATGATTTATTCTGTTCAACATCTGGAAATATATCAAAGTGATACACCACATTAACAAAATCAAGGATAAAAATGATCTCAATTTGCAATCTCAATAGATGCAGAAAATAAATTTGACAAAATTTAACATCTGTTTGTGATAAAAACTCTCAACAAAGTAGGTTCTAAGGAACGTACCTCAACATAACAAAGACCATATATGATATAAACCCACAGCAAACATCACACTCAATGGTGAAAGACTGGGAACTTTTCCTCTAAGATCAAGAACAAGACAAGAATTTCTACTCTTACACTTTTATTTGATGTAGAATAATTAGAAATGAAAGATAATAACATAAAATAGAAGTCCTAGCTGTAGCAATGAGACAAGAAAAAGAAAAGCCATCCAAATTGGGAAGAAAGAAGTAAACTGTCACTATTTGCAGATGACATGATACTATACATAGAAAACCCTAAAGACCCATGCAAAAACTATTAGAAGTAATAATGAAGCAGCAAAATGAAATTAAGAAAACAATTCCATTTACAACTGTACCAAAAAGGATAAAATACCTAAGAATAAACTTAATCAAGGAGATGAATGAACTATACTCTGAATAAAACACTGATGGAAAAAAATTTAGGATGACACAAATAAATGAGAAGACATTCCATACTCATGGATTCAAAGAATTAATATTGTTAAAATTCCCATACTATCCAAAGCAATCTACAGATTCGATTGCAATCAATACTGAAATACCAATAGCATTTTTCACAGAACTAGAACAGATAATTCGAAACTTTGTATGGAACCACAAAAGACCCTAAACAGCCAAAGCAATCCTGAGAAAGAACAAAGCTGGAGATATCACAGTCTTAGATATTAAGGTACACTATAAAGCTATAGTAATCAAAATAGTATGGTACTGGCACAAAAACAAACACACAGATAAAGAGAACAAAACAGCCCAGAAGTAAACCCATATGCATATGGTCCATTAATCTACAACAATGGAGTCAAGAATATACAGTAGGGAAAAGGCTGTCTCTTCGATAAATGTTGCTGGGCAGATTGGACAGTTATATGCAAAAGAAAAGAACTAGACCACTTTCTTATACCATACACAAAAATAAACTCAAAATGGATGCAAGACTTGAATGTGCGACCTGAAACCATCACAGTCCTAGAAGAAAACATAGGCAGTAAGTAATCTCTTTGACATGAGCCTTAGCAACATTTTACTAGATGAGGTCTCCTCAGGCAAGGAAAAACAAAAGCAAAACTATGGGGATCACATTAAAATAAAAAGCTTTTTGCACAGCAAAGGGAACCATCAACAAAATGAAAAGGGAACCAACTGAATGGGAGAAGGTATTTGCTAATGATATATCTGATAAGGGGTTAATATCTAAAATGTATTAAAAACTTATGTAAGCCAACTCCAGTAAAACAAATAATCTGATTAAAAATGGGCAGGGGACCTGAATATACATTTTTCCAAAGAAGATCTACAGATGAAAGAGAGACATACGAAAAGATGCTCAGCACATCACTAATCATCAGGAAAATGCAAATCAAAACCTCAATGATCACCTTATACCTACTGGTGTAAGGCTAACATCAAAAAGACAAAAAATAAGCAAGTGCTGATGAGAATGTGAAGAAAAAGAAACCCTCACATGCACTGTTGGTGGGAATGTAAATTGGTACAACCACTGTGGAAAACAGTATGGAGTTTCCTCCAAAAATTAAAAATAGAAATACTGCATCCAGTAATTCCACTCAGAATTGCATTTACCCAAAGAAAATAAAAACACTAATTCAAAAAGATGTATGCATCACTACATTTATTGCAGCATTATTACAATAACCAGGATACAGAAGAAAGCTAAGTGTCCCCTGATAGATGAATGGATAAAAAAAGATGTGGTATATATACGAAGGAATATTACTCAGCCATAAAAAAATGAGATCTTGCCATTTGTGGCAACATGGATGGACCCAGAGTGTATTATGCGAAGTGAAATAAGCCGGAGAAAGACAAATGCCATATGATTTCACTTAGACGTGGAATCTAAAAACCAACATAAAACAAAGAAACAAAAAGCTGAAGCAGCCCCACAAATTCAGAGAACATACTGGTGGCTGCCAGAGGGAACAAGGATGGGGGGATGGGCAAAACGGATGAAGCAGAGTATGGAATGAGCAAGTCGTGGTGATCAAAGGTACAGCATAGGGAATCTAATCAATGGTATCGTGATAGTGTTGCATGGTGATAGATGGTAGCTACACTCATAAGAAGCATAGAATAATGTATACAGTTATGGAATCACTGTGTTGTACATCCGAACCTAACGTAACACTGCGTGTCAGCTACACTGAAAAAATCTAAACAAACAAATAAATTAAATAGACATTTATTGATGAAGCCTTTGCCATTACGCAATAATGGATGCTTGCCATTTCTCTCTGGTGTTCACACGTGATTAATTTTAAGTAGTTCTCGGAAAAGTAAGCAAAGGGAGTTTAGTTGTAGAGTTATAAAACAAGGCCACTTTTACTCTAGGAATGAAAATTGCTGTCGGTATGCAGAAGACCGTTACATTTGATTTTTTTTTTTCATTCATACATATGCCTACTATTGTATACTGTATTAGGGAAACATAGATTTCTATGATACAGAAAGAAAGCCTGGCAGATTTTGACAACAAAAGACACGTCAGAAAAAGGGATCCAGAGGTAGATGGCTTCTCACATTCTCTGAAGCCTTTCTAGGAACAAAGAGATCCTGGCAGAAAACTCTTGTAAGAGATCTTTTTGGAATACAGTTGTTCCTTTAAGTAAACAAAGGTATTTTTAACTTATTCTCTTTGAGGGGGTGTGTTCTCAGGATATGAATTATAGAATTAGATGAAATTACTGAGGAAAGCCCTGGGACTATATTGGCAAAGAGAACAAAGGTGACAGAACAGACTTCGGACTTCAATCAACCATCAGGAAACCGGCAACGGGCAGAATACTTAACTGGTTTCATTTCTGAGCTTGAAAAAAGGAACTACCTGAAGCAAAAGAACATTATTTAGAGAGGTGTATTGGATTTTTAAAAGGACTTAGAAAACTAAGAGAGACAAGCTAAATGGTCAGAATTGATTTAGAAGAACTGCAAAATGGTTTGATTTTGCAAAACATTTTCTGACTGAAACTCACAGAGCTTCACTATTTTATTTAATAATCTAGAATGCTCACAAACTATATCAGAATTGATTTTTTCTTAAAATTTTAAGAAAACCTGGGAGAAAGAGAACATGGTTCTATCTGCCTCCTGAAAGGAAAAAAAAAAAAAAAAAGCAAACATGGCATACTTTATTCTAATAATTTAAAAAATAAGCATGAAAATTCTTTTTTGTGAATCAAATCATATTTAAGATATGGAAATAAAGTTTTTAATCTAAAGGGACTTTGGGCCACATCTCACGGTCCTAGTTTGGCTACTCCCAAGTTCTGTGATCTTGGCCAGATTATTTACTTTCCTGAACCTTGGTTTTCTCATATATAAAGTGGGTCTAAGGACTCCTTCCTCACAGAATGATGGTGAGGATTTAATGAGATAATGGATAGGAAGTGCCTGAGAGTGAGTCTGGGACATAATAAGGGCCTTATAATTGATAGTAATTCTTTTACCATTATGATTATTAATCTTTCTACAGCATGGATAACCATCTTATTTCTTTTTAATTTTTTTTAATGTTTGTTTATTTTTGAGAGAGAGACTGAGTGCAAGTGAGGGAGGGGCAGAGAGAGAGGGAGACACAGAATCCAAGCTGTCATCACAGAGCCAGACGTGGGGCTCGAACTCATAAACCGTGAGATCATGACCTGAGCCGAAGCTGGACGCTCAACCGACTGAGCCACCCAGGCACCCCACAAAGTACTACTATTTAAATACTAGTTAACAGAATAAGGTTAGACAGAATATAAGACAGGAATAGTCAAATTTGTCACTGGGGGGGAATGATGACATCTGAATTTTATGCAAGGTTATCAGGAATCTGAACCTTCTGAAAAATCCGTGCCTTGTACATATACACATAAACAGTCTTGTAACTCATGGTCATGGTTTTGTTAGAATTCCCACACTGGCGGGTCTCAAGGTGCCAAGAGTTTGTTCACAACAGATAGTATTGGACCCTTACCACATTACACTCATCCCACAAAATCAAAACAGAAAACTGAAGCTAAGAATATTCATTCACAGTCAAAAAATTCAAAGAGCCTGTTCTTCACGGGCAGCTGCCTAAATCTTTTCGGCACAGGTGTGTTTGTCCCAAGTAAAAAGAACAACAGGTTCAAAGATAAACAGTGGAAACAGTTTTAACTGTTCTGCAGAGAGAACAAATACTCTTAGCCCTATTACTGTAATACTTCCAGTTGTAACATTAAACCGAGAATTCCTTTACTTTTTCCACGTTATGCTCACCCGTGATGAACATCTAAGAAACATGCTACTCTGAAAGGTTTAGCAAGGGACTCACCCCAAGAAGCCTTGCTAGGACCCACGGGATTCCACGGTGCTCTAAGTCACCACTTTTACAAGCATCGTTCGGTCTACCACAAGCTAGCAAGCCATGTTTTGGCAACCTTCTCTTAAAATTAAAACTTTTTGGTGACTGGTAGAGGAAGAAGGACCAGCCTTGGTGGGGGTGCGGGGTGCAGATTCACATCTTTGGCCCTGGGCCGCGGGGCCATGAAACGCTGCTCTCCACTTTGACACTCCTGACTATCCTACTAGCCACGAGGAGGTCCTGTCTAGGAACGGCGTGGGGATTCCAGAGGCTTTGCTAAAAAGACCTAAAGTCTGGATTCCCATCAAACCTCTTTTAACTCTCCAGGGTTGAGTTTGGGGTATTCTAATTTAGTCTGGGAAAAATTTCCTTTTATGAAAACAGCCTGAAGGGCCGACAGATGTATGTAACCATCATGGTGGTTGCCCACTGGTGAACCTGGGATGTCAGAACGAGCCGTTACATTGCACGTGCAGCTCGGCAAACCTCTATTGGATCTGAATTGTGTGTGGGTTTCCATCCGCACCAATCCCACTCAGGGGGTGCGTAATCCTGGGCACACAACTGTGTATCAATGGGTATAACTGAAATAAGCCATCATTTACAGAATTCGGGTCACTTTCTACGGTTTTGTTAGAATTCAGAGGCACTGAAGGTGAATTAAATCATCTTCAGACTCTATAAGAAGGCTGGCCATGTGTCATGCTGAATGCTGCGTCTATATGCTGGTGACTTCCTGCATCGCTTCCACTGCATACTGGAATACTTCAGAAGAGATGAATTGTTGCATCCGTTGTGGAATTATATAGTGATGTCTATCAGTGAGTGTGTGGGGGAAAGGAAGGGGAAACAGTTGCATTGGTTAACCTTGTAAAATACTTAATTAAATATATTCTTCAATTTAAATCTCTTCAATTAAAAAAAAATATTTACAGACTATGCGTCAAGATGTAGAGAGTTGTAAAAAAAGTTTTGAAAACAAATTCTCAAGCAACAGGCTAAGCAGAATAAGTTCCCCACCTCTTGAGCTCACATTTTACTGCTGCAACAGGCATATCCATAACTACTTAATAACAATGCTACCACACTTTATACGTATCAGGCTGTCTTATGGCTTTCATGTCTTAACTAAATCTAATCCTTAAAACAGCCAAAGGAGCTAGATGCTGTTATGATTGCCATTTATAGAAAAGGAAAGAAAAAGAGGAGGGGTACATAATACTCAAAGTCAGAAAACTGGTAAGCAGTGGAGCTGTAACTCAAAGGCAGGCTGTCTGCTCTAGAATCCAAGCTATTTACAACAGCTTTTCCAATTAAAGTGTGAGTGAGAACTACTATAATTAAGCTCTTACAAACAAGGGTAATAGAAATGGTGGTACAAGAACTGGATTTTGAAAAATGATTAAGACAGCAATAGTAGGGCACTGGGGAAAAGATCATTCCAAGCAGAGGCAAAAGCCCGGAGGAAGAGCTAGGCATGGCTGAAGGGGCCGCAATGTCAAGTGCTGGGGTGAGGAAGATTGCACGGGTGGGCTGTACTAGACTAAAGACCCTGAGTGGTCCCTGAGTGAAGAAATGTGGTCCCCTCTTCCTCCGCTCTCTTTGAAATGCAATGAAAGACATTAACGAGAAAGCTTTTGCTAAGGGAAACGGCAGAATTACACTTGCAGGGATGCAGAAGAATAGAAAGACGTATGATGGACAAACTGGGAGTCGAGGGACCCATAGTTGGACCCACCCCTCTCCTCTTCTCCAAGTGTCCCAATGGAGGTGAGGTGCTCACCTTGTGATAAAAGGAAGACACTGTACTGTAGGACAGCAAATGGTATGGCAAGCCAGCTCCGACTAACTGGTAGAGACTTTCTGAAGTAATATCTGGAAGGTTCTTAGGCTGGATCCAGGCTCAGGCAGATTTTAATCACTTGGCAATGTCTGCCACCACGGCCAAATGGGATATGCTCACATGGACACCACAAGTGTTTCATCTCGGGTGACGGCTACAGCACTAAACCTTCCTTTCTGCTTAAAAGTCTATGTTCTATGAAGACCAACCATCCATGACCTTTGAGTTTGTACAGGGCACTCTTCAAAAAGATCATATTTATTTAATTCGACTGTCCTTTTTCACTGCTTACAGTTCTGAACACATTTGTAATTTGTTTCAGAGACACTGAACGTGTTTAAGTGATCCAGGAATGAGCAGTTTGAGGACTAAAAAATTAAATGGTGTAAAAACCCCATCGATGAACACTCACCTTTTTTGCCCCTTGTTCTTCTTCCACACCGTCTCCTATAACAACGTACACCACTTTTCTTCCAAACCTTTGAATTATCCTCTCAAAACAGCTTTCCTTGCCTGATGAACAAAAATAGATTATAAAAAATGGAAAGTTGGGGTAACTCAGCACGATAGTGCTTGAACTTTTTACACAAAACCTTCCTTTATGCTCCTGATTCCACTCTATCCTACTTGCACAAACTGGAAAAGAGTGCTTTTGGATGCCATTTGGGTAGAATGGGGAACAGCACAGTAAACCAGAGACCGTAAATTATCCATGTGGTGTTCTGTCCTTTGGAAATGGTCAATTTTTGATATTTTTTTTCTTAAGAACTCATTTATTAAAAAGTAGGATCTAGTCGATCACGGTATAATATTTGGGAGAAAATACGGTTTTACAGCGGTACTTTTTTTCCTACGAGCCAAGACTTGACAAAGGCATTTGATTCTGGCAACATATTCGAACTGGATTTCAAAAATGTTTCATGATATACCAAACTCTGAAAATAATGTCTGATCCAACGTCTATTGAGAAGGATGAAAAAAAAAAGAAAAAAAAAACCCAAGAAAACAACAACAACAAAAAACAACTACCACCCTGAGACTGGTTTTGTTATAGTAAGAGAAATCAAACAGTGGAATTCATTTGTTCCTTCATTTTCAAGTTGGGATTCCCAACTCCATCCTCCCCTCGCCAAGCCTAATGTGTTTACTTGAAATATTCTGGTAAAACTGTTTCTGAAACAAATGTCAGGTAATTTGGGGCACTACGGAGATCATGCCCACCCTACCCAGGCATCTAATGTCCAGTAAAGCACTTTCCTGGAAGAAAAGCGGGATAAAGGTAACAGAATACCTTTATCTATCTATTATCTTTCCCATGTCAAGACTTCATTTGGGCTCTCTGAAGGCACATCCTTGCAGTTAATGCAGCCATTGTTGCTGCTTAGAGAAGAAACTGGTGTTCCAAGTCCCAGGCTGCCAATAAGGTCATTTTCATGGACAATGGGACAGTTTATAGTTTTCAAATGTAAATGGCTGAGCAGGCCCGCATCTCTTTCAAATAAGGATCAGATATACTCACGAACAAATTGCTTGTTTGCTTAAACAAATGTCTGCTTTATATTTGTATTTTGCACTAAAATCTCTGGTTTGCATCTGACAGAACGAAATCGGGCCAGCTTTATTCAAAGGATGTAATTTCAATGCTTCTTTGGTTGCCCACTAAACTGTGAAATATTAAATCACTTTGAGAAACAAATACAAAGTGTAGCTTTCACTGCAAAAATATACAACCCAAAACTTAGATGTCATGAAACTTTTTTCCTCCTTAGAGGGAAATGTTTATGTGTTTTTGCCAAGTTTCCTTTTCATGGGAAAAGGAAGGTAATTAAACTCAATGTTATTTCAAGGTAAAGCTGTATCGGACAAAAAAATTTCTCGCCTGTACCCTGTCTCCTCTAGGCTTCGCTGTGAATTCTGGGTCATATAGACGTCTTCCATAATAAAGACTAAGAAACTGAAGCTGACTTTTAGAAGTTAACTGGAGCTCCTACATGGAGTTTCTTATTTTGATGAATCCATTTTGTCTGAAAGAACGTCACAGCTCTGCTAAAATGAGATACCAGTCCTCTCCTCCAATGACTGTCATTTGCCTACAAGGAAAACTCCTGGGTTTTCTGCATTGACTCCCAAATTGTATCTCTTTTGATGGCAAAATTAGCAAAACTACAAGTTTCAATCTCTACTTTGCTTGTTAAAAATACCCCAGAAAAGCAATTCTACCTCTAAGGTTGAGGTAATTTCTGCCACCACTTTTTAATTCTAATTTTTTATTTTGTATTGATAAAAATTAAAGTTCAAGATCACAAACAAAACGCCCATTTAAAAATACTTAATATGTACTTGCTATTATAATTTTCTGTCATCCTAATATTTTCAAATTATTTAAATTATTTGGGAATGGAGTTCAATGTGCATGACAGGTAATAAACTACTTGTTCTTTCCTTGTGGGAAGTAGTTAAGTACTATCCCTTCTGTTCTATAGGCTTCTTTGGAAATCGTTCTTTCCTGTGCTGGTAAACGTTTACCATGGACCACTGTTTACAAAACACGGTATGATTCCTCTTTATTGTTATGGAGAGCATAAACACCTGACTTAATGTAAACTGTTATTTTTAAGGACATGCAAACAATCAAACATTTTGGTTACACTGGGCTACAACGAGGAATTCTATTTGGTACATTCCTTTTTCTTTGTAAGTATTTTCTAGCAGGAGGCATCAGTCATTCTCCACCTCCAGCTATTTCCATTTGACAAGGCTATCTGAATATCCCACGGGCTCTTCATACTCAACATGGATAAGATCAAACTCTTATCTTTACTATCAAACCTGATTTCCCCCTATCAGTTAACAGTGTCATTACTGACCCGGGTGTTTAAAAGGAACCTCTGTGTCAGCCTTCTTCAGAATAAACAACTGTTTATTATTCATTTTGTTCAACAAGCATTTATTGAGTACCTACTATGTGCTGGGCACCATAGCTACAATGGTGAGCAACAGGTTCAGTTATCAAGGTACTACACTCTTATAGGAAAGATCCGACTATGAACAATTATAAAAGTAATTCTTTAACAATAATTTAGTAAATGCTAGTAAGGAAAAGTACAAGAAGTATAAAAGTGTAGTCAGATGGAAAATGAGATTCCATTTTTACTCTTTTTTCTTTAGATAGAGTTGAGCAGCCACAAAAACTTTCTTCTCACCTACTAGGATCCTCATCTTCCATCCCAGAACTCACTAAAATAACATCTCATTAGGGTGGTAAACGAGGCCACCTAGGACTAGACCTAAGTCTACGTTTCCAGAATCAGCTTCCCAGGACCCAGGACTACTGGAGAAGTCTCTCAGCAGGGAACACACTTCAATGTCTCTATTTCCTCTCACTAGCACATCTGCCTACAAAACTCTTAGTTAGCCTTCTATATCCAGCTCAAATGCCATTTCTTCCTTTTAATTTTCACGGACACTTGCCCTCTTCCTCCTCTTGGGTGGGAGTAAATGTTTCTTCATTCAAGTGGAAATTCAGGCATTTAGTGGTTGAACTCCATAGGGTATGGAAAGGAGTCTGGACCCTGGAATCAGACCTAGTCTGACTCTTGTCTTTACTGGCTATCAACTTGGACAATTAAGTCTCTGAGATTTAGTTTCCTCATTTGTAAAATGGAAAGGTTGCAAAGATTGATTTTAATATGGAAAATGCTTAGAACAGCTCTGGGCATCTACTAAATATGTGATAAAGGCTCATTTACATACCGCTTTGTCCTATTACAGTTATTTAGATGTCTGCTTCCCCTGCTAGATGGTGAATTCTGTAAGAACAGGAGTCATGTCTTCTTTTTATCTCACTTTTATTCTGCTTTGGTTTCTATTCTCATGAAATTTCACATTACTCTTCTTTCCCAATTATGATTCCTTCTTTCAAGAACTTAATTTTTTTTTTCAGTATCCCCATAACAAAAATGGGAGCCCAACTGTTTATACATGTTGAATTAAAATAAAGCAAAAAAAAAAAAAATAGTTCCAGTGATAACAGTTTAAAGAAAGATATTATTAGAGTTGTTTCATTTCTACTTTGTGTATCTCTATACTACTGTTTGTTTTAGCATATTAGATATTTTTGTTGATGTCAGCTAAAAAGAAAAATAAGATAATAATCTAGAATTGATGCTAAATTGACTATAGATAAAAGGCGTAGGTCTTTTTAAATGCTTATTTTTGAGAGAGACAGAAAAAGAGAGAGCATGAGTGGGGGAGGGGCAGAGAGAGACAGAGACACAGAATGCAAAGCAAGCTCCAGGCTCTGAGCGGTCAGCACAGAGCCGGACGCAGGGCTCGAACTCATGAACCACAAGATCATGGCCTGAGCCAAAGTCGGATGCCTAACACTGAGCCACCCAGGTGTAAAAGGCATAGGTCTTAATGTTAGTCAGTAAAGTAAAATGTCTTGAATGAAGCTGCATGAGTTATGATTTTTATTTCTCTTGATATCTAATGGCAGTTCTGACATAATAAAATTAAATTCTCCTGGTTTTTTGACATCTAGTACTATGAAAAAGTCTCAAATATTGCCTTTCAGTTTTGCTAGCCTGAAGGAGAAGAGTTGATTGTAAAACAAAACAAAAGCAGCTCACCTATTTTTGTTGCACTGTAAATATTTTCTATTGGAAATACAATTCCTAATCCATATAGCAGGACTTTCGCCAATGCTGGGATAAGCTGAGTAGTTGTTACTAAAATATTCACACAATTCGTCCTATGAGAACAGAAAGTAAAAAAAAAAGAAAAAAAAAAGAAAAAAAAAGAAAGGAAGAAAAAAAAAGACTGTTGAAAATGAATTTCCAAAATGGACAAACACGAGCAAAGGCTGTTTTCCAGCAAAAGCACCACGGGGTGACTTGGGGACAGCAGCCTACCGGGAGTGAATGAGCGTGAGTGCTTTCAGGGCCAGTGTCAACCAGGAGTCCGTCAGGGCTTCAATCTCAGCCCTCAGCTGCAGCCAGGCTTCCCTCTTGGTGGGACCAAGCAGACCTGTGGATTTAAAAGCACACGAATTCCCTCCTTACCAAAGTTCCTATTCAGCGTTATAAATAATCAACGTTTAATACTACTCCTAATATCTTCTTGAGGCTTTGTAGTATGTGAAGCAATTTTTCACACATGAGCCTCCATTGGTTCCCTACTTGTTTAGCACTGTAGGGAACACCTACTGATTTTGCATTTCTAGCTTGCATTGCCCTGGTTATAGAAGTCATCTCTTTTTGAGGAGTCTGCTCACACCATTCCTCTAACCATGGAGTTTGGGCAGAGCCAACCCCCCTCTGGCTCCCAGGGTAGGTGTATGACCGTGGCTTGGCCAGTGCAAGTGAGTCTGGGAACCTTTGCCGAATCTATTGGGAAAGATCTATTTCTACCCAACAGAGGTGCTAAGCTCATAGAATAGAAACGTGGATCTATCACTGGTCACCTATGCCACCTTTTGGGAGGGACTGACCTAGAACAGGCAAGAGATTCCAGATGTCGTCTTTAGAGCATGTAGATTTAGCCATGCTGCAAAACACCACCACCCCTAAACTTTTAATTAAGTCAACATATTCCCTTGTATGCTAATGTCATTCTGAAGCACAATCAAAAGATGAGAACTAACACAAACATCTACCCCATTGAAGGATAATATTCCTGTCACTAAATCACAGCACGATAATCACCCGGTTAGATGAAACTGCTCCAAAAAAGCTATTACATCCCAAAAAGTGTGATGTGAAAGTGAGTCGTACTTTGAGAATTTTAGCCAGACTAGCTTAATAATCCAGTAAGATATTGGCGATAGCTACTTGCCTCCAACATTATTTTTGTAGGTATTGTAGATCTCTTTTACTCGTCTGTAGCGGAAAGCCAACTTTCTCATCCAGTCTACACCACCCCGCACACCAGTTGCCAAGCACAAGTTAGCACTGGTTGCTGCAGCAGGAAAGCCATCTGTTCCAAAGTTATATGTGCTATTTAGATGCAAGAAAAGCCCAAAGTTAACCAGACAGAAAGTTCATCTTAATTAGCCTAGCAATTAAACTGTAAAATGGAGAAAATCACTTCACATTTCAACATGCTCACCTCAGGTCTTGCCCGTTATCATCTGAAGACACATCATCTATATGAACTTGGTCACATTCCTAAAATGCAATTAAAAATGATACGTGTTCATTTTCGAGAAGCACCTTTTTTTTTTTTTTTTTTGAAAAACCACACACAGCTGTTTAAAAAGACCCCACAACTTTAATTGGTCCGTCTCTCAACAATGTCAATCAGTAGGTGTCAGTCTTGTGAAAAGCTGATATTTTTACCTACTCCAGGCCCTCTCTTGACATAAAAAAATGAGCAATGCCATTAAGGACTACTGTTATTCAGCTTCAGAAAATATATTCTTGTGTTTAGAAAGGAAAGGGATTGAAAACAATTAGCATGTGTGTTCCATAAACCTCCGGTACCTGAAGACATCATGCTGCTCAAAGCTGATTCAGTCAGTGCCTGAGCATAACTGAAACCAGACATGTCGGTAAATGTTACATGCTAGAAAAATTAAACCTGATGCTAACTGCCAATGAAATTATGACCTCTGATTGCTGTTGAGCCACACACCAACAGAGCCTGAGGCCAGTGCACTGAGGAGCCCAGACGAAAAAATCTGGTACTGGTTTACCATTGATTTGAGAGATGTGAGTTTTATTCTGTGTGTGTGTGTGTGTGTGTGTGTGCATGTGTGTGTGCGTAGGAGGAAGAAAGCATGGGAGACTTAAAAACCCAAATAAAAACAATCAAACCATGTGGTAGTTTGCACTTTTTTTTTTTACTGTTTTATTATTATATAAGTGTTGGATTTATTAATTTATTATAGAATAATGTTATTTGAACAGACCTGATGTTTAAAGCCCAAACCGCGTGTAAACTGTTTAGAATAGGAGGCTGTGATTTTGAGCTAAAGCTCCACTAGACTGAGTTGATGTTCATGCACCTGTCTGCATCCACGAACCCCTACATCTTATGGCTACATCCCCAGTCCCTAGCACAGTCGAGTGAAAAGCAGACACTCAATAAACATTTGTTGCCAAAGGAAGGCGTACGAATTTGGAGGCCGACAACGAGGTCTCCCCTCCAGAAACAAGTCACCCACAGTGGGCAATGCTTTAATATTTCAGTTACGATTCTTTGCAGTCAGGCTCCAAATACCCCAGAGGTCTTTATTATACTTCTTGTCATTAAAAGTGTTAGTTTAAAAATATTATTAAAAGATCTCCAGGCATGTATCCTGTATTTTAAAAGGTTCTTCTGATTAAAGCTCTGGTTGTATTTCCTATTTAACTTGATAAAATCTAGCCTGTCCCTATAGTGCTTGACATTCAGTTTGGAACAATGATGACATACATCAAGTGCCACAGTAAGACAAGGTGTATTTTTATGTTGCGGGTCCCTTCTGAACAAATTCTTTTCTCTCCACGGATTTGTGAGGAAGGGGGCAGGAGATAGAAGTGGAAAGAAACTCAAACCAGCTGTTGCTTAACAGAATTAAAATCGTGACCCCCCAACCCCTTCTCCAAAGCATCTATTTTCCAGGCAACCCTCTCCCAGCAAGCAGCAAGTTCCAAGGAGGAAAAGACTTTGACCTTGTAACCCCCCTCTGCTCTCCCGAGGTCCATAACCTCAGATAAGAAAGAGGAAAAGCAAGTCCAGGAGGCCTCACATGTGGACTGTGAATTTAACATTTAAAAAACAGATCATTCCTGGAATACATGTTTGGGGACTTCTCAGAGTTATTAATTCAATCATATTTCAGAAGATGAATGACAGTAGTGGTTTTTCAACCCTGTACTCATCCCGGGTTTAAAGAGTGACGAAATCATGAGTAGACATTTCTGCCATTTATCTAGCCGAAATACATTTTTTCTGTGTTGTTGGTAAACAACTCTTTTAGGGTGCACGGTGAGTGTACAAAACAAACAAAAAAAGCAAAACCAAAAAGTGTACCCCCCCCCCAAAACAAAAACAAAACAAAACCAGAAAAACCCCAAAGCCTGAATGCCACGGTGGAGGATTTTTCTCTTTGGGGAGAAAACAGGAGGTTGAAGGTGAGTGAGTACAAGGGAAAAGGCTACCTTATAAAGGATTTAATTCAAGGAATCAAAGCTGACTTAAAGTTAGTTAACTCTAGGGGCGGGAAGAATTCCTTCCAAAGGCAGGGCGTTAAGAGGCTTTTCTTAAATGCAAGCAGTTGTAAATCTCCATGACCATGGAGAAGTCAGTTATCTTCCAATGACTGTTAATGACTCCACTGTTGCTATTGTCCCCCCACATCCTGTATTTGTTTTCTCCCGCCAGCTTTACCCAGGTCTTTTTGTTCCCAGGGCTGAGGCCCTCATCTGAACTGCTGTTCAATATCTTGGTTAGCTCTCACTGAGTGTCAACAGCTCCAAGCTTCTACCTGCAGACCCTAAACTCGCTTCACAGAGATCTGATCAACTCCAGTGTGGTGGCAACAAGGAAATCTTCATTCTTTATCAGGAGGGTTTTTTGTAGAATGATTTTAATGGAAACAGAGGCAAACATCAGGAGCGTTTTTTTAAAGGGCCTCATTAGCACCCCCAGGAATAGAAAGAAATCATTAAAATGTCCCTGTAAAATATGTTTTGCGAATTGTTCATTTCACCTAACAATAGAAAAATACCTTACTGCACGAACTTTGTATCGATAAGGTATATATAAGACTTACAGGTAAATATCTGTAAGTCTTTGTATGAGCCTCTACATAATTGTAGAAATATTTGGGGAAATATGCTCTGTATGTTTTTATTTTGATGAAAAATTATGCTATTGCTATTACTATCTTGATGCTTACCTATTACAAATTTTAATTTCTCAAAGAATGGAGAATATAAAAATATGGAAATATCTTAATATACGTGGAATGTGTGAAGCTTTCTAAGTGCATCCACTCTCAAATCAGAAACTGCAGCGCCCCCCATTCCAACATCTGAAATTCTTCTTCCCCTCCCCCATTACGATGAGACTCCCCTCCCCCCACTTTCTGGAAGCCATCTAGCTTTTTGCTTAAGAGCCTAATTTTAGCTTTTCTTTTTTCCGTTCTGGACTTAGTTGTTTTTTAGTTTCTAAATTTGTTTGAAACTCAGAAAATTAGTTATTTGAAGGAGGGGAGCAGGGGTTCCGGACCTACTGAAACACCACCACAACATTAAAAGCCCCCTGGAAGGATCTATAGACACAGAAAACAAGAAAGGAAGCTTCCCATTATTTCCAGGTACCAAGATATATTCCTAAGAACCCTAGTTTACTGCTTAATACACAGAGTGCTGAGCATAAAGAATTCCATGGGAAAATAAGTTTTTACTCCAAAAAGACTGGATGTGCTAAAAAAAATATGTATTTTTGAAATAAACTTCCAAAATGTATATGGTAGGGTTTTAGAGCATCGGAGTCATTACTGAATCCAAGTCTTTGGCCAGCATTCACAAGTCTGAGGGACGTTACTGCCAGTTCAGCCAGTTGAGCACATACGCATTAACCTGTCCTGTTGAGGGTGCAGGTACCCAAGGTACCCCTGTTGTGTTGGGGTATCTCGCGGGGGGCCTCATTTGGGGAGAAGGTAGCAATTCTCATGACCTCTCATAGATTTTGCACTCAACACTCATCTGAGCCGGCTAATGGGTGCCTTAGCTTAGAAAGATCGTCATTTATTCATTCATGTGTCCTATTATTTATAAAGGGGCTACTATGTTCTAGTGCTATTCCAGATGCTAAGGACACAACATTTAACAGACAAAAGTCCGTACCATCTTGGAACTAACATCACAGTGGGGGAAACACCCAAACCAGTAAATATGCAAAATGTACAATGTGTTAGATGGTGATAACTGCTAAGGAGAAAAAGTATAGCAGGCAAGGGAATGATGCAGTGCTGTGTGGGGTCTCCGGAATGGCCTTGCAGGCCAAGGAAAGAGCATGTTCAAAGGCCCCGAGGCAGCAGAACCCTGGTGTGCTGGAGGATGTGGCAGGAGGAAGGCACAAGTGAAGAGGGAACATAAGGCAGGCTGAGGGCAAAGTATAAGCTAGCACCGCACCCCTTCCTCCCAGGCGGGATATGTGTGATATTCCTCAGACACTCTCGGCTGCCCAAGAACAGGGGAAAGGACAAAAGCAAATGGCTGACTGATAGAGATCACAGTCATGCAGGACAGGAGTCTCCTTCAGTTTACAGAAAACTTAGTTAACGGCAAGAAAAAGGCAACCTTACCCATAGACTAATCTCTATAGACTATAGAAACCTAAAGTCTATTTCCTGGAGCCCTAACATCACCCTTATGAAGATGTAAGGGGGTTTAAGTGTAAGGGGGTAAAGCAATCAGGTTATGTGGGAAACAAAGGCAAATGAAAAATTAAATTCCCTTACTGCCTACAGCCCAGTGACAAGTCCTTGAAACAGGCAGAGTGACCTCCCTCTAGAAGCTCAGCTGCCTCAATGATGACACTTTGCTACGGGCAAAAGGGAATCTTGGCTTAACAGCATCCTGACCCCCCTGGATCCTGTGAGTCTCCTTAGACACATAAAAATTCCTTTGGAGGGGTGCCTGGGTGGCTCAGTTGGTTAAGTGACGGACTTCGGCTCAGGTCGTGATCTTGCAGTTTGTGAGTTCGAGCCCCGTGTCGCGCTCTGTGCTGACAGCTCAGAGTCTGGAGCCTGCTTCAGATTCTATGTCTCCCCCCTCTCTACCCCTCCCCTGCTCACATTCTGTGTCTGTCTCTCAATAATAAATAAACATTAAAAAATATTTTTTTAAAAATTCCTTTGGAAATTTCCTTTATCTCTACCCACCTCCCCTAAGATATATGTCGGTAATCACACTCTAGGCTTATGGCTCCCTGTTATACATCTGAAGGGTCTCATGACTGAGGTTTTACTAAACAGTAATAAATGATGTTTTCCTAACCACAGGTACCCCCTTTAAGGTCCTGAAAACCTTGCTTCCAAAATACCTTAGAGACTTACTTTATCCCTAACCCCCTCCCCACCTGAAGGTATATAATCAGTTACCTGTCACAACCCCCGTGCAGCTCTTCCTGACCACGGGTCCTATCTCTGTGCTTTAATAAAATCATCTTTTTGCACTAAAGATGTCTTCAAGAATTCTTTTCTTTGGCCATCAGCTCTGAACCCCACCATCATCCCCCAAACCCCATCATTCAAGGAGGAAGTCAGGCAGGAAGAGTTACAAGGGCTAGCAGGTGACAGCAAGGAGTTGGCTTTGGAAGCAGCATCCAGTCATCAGCCCCAGCCCTCAAGGCACGTACAGTTCAGCAGGAAAGACAGAAGTTAATTAACTACACACATGATAAATTACAGTTGTAGCAAATGCTGCGGAACCGCCTTGAGGAACATTCAAAGGAACATCCATGCCCCTGCTGAATGGCTGAATTCTATTTAGTCCAGAAGAGCTTCTGAGGTCTGAAAACTCAAACTCTGTTTTCCCAGCTCGGGGAGGGACAGCACCAGGTAAAGAGATACAGGGCGAACTTGCCAGAGATAGTTCGTAGTCACTGAAGCTGGGTAACAGAAACAAAACATAGCTTTGGGATCCCAGACTGTTGATGTCAGACATCTACCTGTGCATGGCGGTGAGGCGGGGTGGGGGGAGGTGGCACTTATTGGGCAAGTTATCCCCTCTCTCTGGGAAATAGTTCCAGACATGCAAGAAAACTCTTGGGGAGCCAGAAAGCAGGTCCCCCTAAGGGAAGGCTATTGGAGATGGCTTGTGTTACCCTCGAAATCATACATTCAAGAATTGCTATGGGAGCTGGCAAGGGATCAAGAGGTGGGAAAAGAGTCATCTTTTGTTCATGGCTTTCCAAAGGGATGTCCAAATCAGCCACATTTGTGCGTAAAGGCTCCGTATCAAGGCAATAGTAGAGGAATATATAGTTAACATTTTCATCGGACCAATTTTCATATACACGCACAGAGCACAAATTCTAAGCAAGAGCCAGGACCAGTGCCAGGCAAAATTGTGACTATCCTTTGCTAGGAATGCTTGACAATTAATTACCGAACTTGGATTACTGCTAAAGCGACGTGAGGTTGGCCTGCCCCTTTTCAGAAATCTTAATGCACAGAGAGGAGACACAATCTGTTGACACTTGATTACCAGAATGTCCTAGTTTGATTCTTTGTATCACTTGAGTATATTCCTCCTTCCCCAAAGTAAAGGCAACCTACTTCAATAAGTCCTTTCTTCTACCTCCATAGAGTTCTTGCGGAGGCTGGCACATGGTTTCCCTCCCTCACAAATATTCGTCCTTCTTGTTGAGTTGAATGAGTGTTGCTGATTTATGGTGAAGGTAGAAGGGTATTTACTGGCGTAACTCATTTCACAGACGCAAAAAATGAAGAGTCAGAGAAGTTATATAACGTAAGCACGGAGACACTACGTCTTTGACCTCCAACTCACCGGCTCTTCCCATGCCCCGCAATTTCACATGATGCAGACCACTGTCCACTCCTCATGGTGGCCGCCATTTGGATCCTTCGTGGCCTATCGGTTGTTTGGAGTGTAGGGACTGCGGCTCCAACACTTACCCTCCCCTTCTCCTGCCCCACTCCTACTGTGCCCAGCGTCTGTCACCACGGCCCCCTCTCCCAGCCTGGAGCTCGGACGGGAGTCCTCCATCCCCCGGGACAAACCCCAGCCCTTCATCTCACCAGTAGGCCGTCAAATGACTGAAATCACCCTGGAAGGAGAGCCACTGAGGCAACTGGGCCTTTGTCAGGGGGTGGGAGTAGGTGGTGAGAGTGTAGGTGTTAGTGTGGCTTTGACACAGCTAGAAGGCTGGAGGCCCAGGAACAAGGATCTGACCAGGGGAGAGGAGGTGAATGAAGGCAGACGGTAACAATCAGAGAGGCACGGGGTTGAGCCCACAGGTGCTAGTCTGCAACCTCCGTTCTCCACAAAAGGTTTCTACAATCATCTTGCAGATAAACACCACCAACCAAAGGACCAGAGTTTACCCTTGCCTAGCTTCCCTTTATGTTCCATGGCCCATGTGCTTCACAGAGGAGTAAGATAAATAAAATTAGCAAGCTTTACTTACTACTGGCCCTCAGCTCGCAGACATCTAAGCACTCGTGGGGCTGGATTATGAAATGCTCACATGGATGGCTGGGGAAAATTGCCAACACATGAAGCAGCTAAGCACCAGTCCTGGTGTTGGGAGTATGAAGAAAGCCACATGGGGTACGATCTCAACAGCCATGCGGCAAAGGCACATTCCCTTTCAGAACTCTGGTCGCACTGTTATTCTGCCTTTTTGGTCCCTTCTGTCATTATTTTTGGCACTGCAACTCAAACTGACCTTTTTCTGATCCGTCATCATCTCTGGCCTTCCAGGGTCGGGCCACAGACATGTTCTTTTGGACCAAGCCCCAGGAATAACTCAGATTTTGTACAGGGGCTCATATGCAAAATATTAAGTTATGGCAGAATTTTTCTACAAATATTTATTCTGCTTTGATACCATAGTGGTTGTACTTTTCCTCCAAGCCTTTCACTTGTGCCATAATTATGTAAAAAAACACCATACCATTCAAGTTAGTTTAGGAAAATTAATAAAAAAAATTAAGACAGTTACAATGGGTCTTATTATCTATGCCAAGCACAGTGATGTAATAACCGGCCTGCTGAGGCACTGTACCTCTGAACTCGACACCAGAAACATAAACTCCAAGTAAACCTACATTCTTTGAATAAATAGACTCTAAGACGACTCTAAGGCAGACTGCACATTGTGAGAGGGAACAATGTAAAAATGTTACAAACACGTCTTTGGAGAAGTTGAGTTATATGAGCCCCAATTCTGCTGACCGAGGCTACATTCACTCCGTTTTCCAAATTTACCGTGAGAAAACTAACCCGAGACTGCCAACTAATTGTTTCAATACCTCCCTTTACAAAGGAAAAATGAAAGGAAAAAAGACATGAGAGAACGGGCTATTTTCATTGTGCCTGTGCGTTGGCGTGCCAATGGAGACCAGCCGGAGTTAGCCACGGCAGAGGAAAGGATCCTTGGGTCCTCTGTCCCCTCCCGTCATCAGGCAATTAACATCCACTGCTCCCACCTCCCCACTGAACAGGATAGATACTCGCTCGGTACCATAGACACCTACAAGTTACTAGAAAGAAGTTTCCCTCTTATTTCTGAACACGAAAATGTTTAACTGTACAGAGTACGGAAGGATTTCCCGTACTTTAGAGACAAACACACAAACTGTCTTGAAAGTTTTATCTTGACAAGTGACCAGGAGTACCTTAGATAGAAAAAAGGGGGAAAAAACCATCCCTTTGTGGATCTGTCCACACTACCCTCTTTCTTTCTAACAGAAAATCTAAAGCGTACAGGTGGCATTACAGGGTGACGAGTATTCGAGTGACAGAGCTTTTAAGGGAGTGATTTCCACAGCGGCTCTTGGAAATAACCCCTGACTCCCTAGATATTTTTATAACTTCTTTGGAAAAAATGAGGTTAAATGATCATCTCTAGAGATTCTCTGTGATTCAGAAGTTCAGGGGGAAGGGGCGGTCCAGGAATATGCCAACGGATGGGAGAGAGGTGAAGAGTGCTGTTTCTCATTCACGGACAACCGCATTGAGTACGTCCGTCTCTGTGGGTTAGGCATTTTGTCCGTGAGTTAGTAAATTTGCAAAAACCAGGTTTTTACTTGCACGATTCTCTCTGCAAAAAGGAGGCTGCCCAATCAGCATACTGTGTATTTAAACTTAGTGATGTGGAATAATATGATTGCAATGTGCTTTTCTAAAGGTGTGTCAAAGCCCGCACTGCACTTTTAAATCGACATAATAAAGAGCTTAAGTGCTGCTGTGCCCTTGTGCCCACCATCAAGGGCTAGATGCGAGCCTGCAGCATGGCCATGTGGAAATGGGGTGTGGTGTGCTATTCGCAGCCCCTCAGTCCCGCGTGTGCAGGTGGTCTGGACCTATCAAGCCTGTCTGGGGAACACCTCACGACCCTCCCATTTCCCTCGCTTTCCCACCACAATGCTTCCTTGCAGAAGAAAAGGGTGCAGGTTACCTGTGGCTAAGGCACAGGAGAAGGAGTTTTTTTGAAATTGGCCTCATTTGGTTTGCCAATTTTGGGAAATGTACATTAAGGAATTAGAACATATCCAGACAAACTCGTCTTTAAATTCTCACTCTAGAATATGCACTCAGCATAGTATAGGCACCAATGCATATTAAAAGTCAATATCTAAATGTCCCTCTATCTGTTTTGACAGGAGGACAAAACTAATAGCAGCCAGTGGGGGAGGGGGGGGGGAGGGAGGAGACCCAATTTCAAATCTCAGAAACTAATAAGGCATTTTAACATCCAATTTTGAGATTTGATAATAAAACACAACTTGTAAAGATACACACTGCTTTTAACTATTGTGTCTTACTTATAAAAACAGTATTTTAATATAGTTAATGTTACAGTATCTTGTAGAGATTATCAGAATGAGACACAGATTTTACTAGAATTCTGTTTCCATTTGCTAGGAGACCTAGGTACTTGTATTTGAAACCCAAGATGCGAATTACAGCAGTTTCAACAAAGGTAAGGCGGCATTAACTATTTCAATCTGGTTCTGTTTAGATAAATATTCACACACTATTTAGAGAATAAAATCTTTACTGAAAGTGCCTGAAGATGGCATATTAAGGCAAAAGATAAAATGAAGCACTCAAGTAATGTTATTTGTAGACGTACAAAGGTATGCTAAATATTTCAGATCACGACATAAAAATTTACAGGAATCTCAAGCTTATGGTTAACAACAAATAAAAAAAGAACATTTAAGAATATTTTTCTATATTAATTTCTTTTCAAACGTGCTCGTTAAAAATAAGATGTCATCAACAGGAATCGCATGAAGAGTTCCTTCTTAGCGAGTGGTGCAGTGTTAATAAATCTGATATGCCAGCTTCACTCTCCCTGCAGCTCCTTCTGTCTCACTATGAATACCTTCTTTACCCCACGACTATATAAAATGTATTTGTCTCTATTCTTACTCTCAATGTTAGCATGAGAAAAAGAGAGGCCAGAAAAGAGAGAGCCAGAAAGAATTGAAAATAAGCTCTTTACAAATAAAACGGGCTAATTTAAAATTGCTCAACACGGAACCAATGGGTTCCTTTAATTGATAACTATGGAATCCATGGCACTTGGTCTAATGACTTCAACACATAATTACTTTTTAAAAAGTTAAGGATGCAGTGAATACTTTATACCGAATGCTGCAAGATCCATTTTTCATGATGTCCTGCGCGTTCTATACCCCTACCCCATGATATTATACACAAGAAGCTTAGGCCCGAATTAAAAGCTTCATTTATGATTCAGCTAATATCAGAAGTTGAGGTGTTTTACAAATTGGTGTGGGAGCCAGTGAAAAGGGTGCACATCTTCAAATACAAAATAGCACTGTGCAATAGTGTCTGATAATATGTTAAACTGCATTATAGTTTTATCCTAAAAATATCATCCATATTTTTAATTGTATCATGTGATTTTTCATGTATTAAAAGATTAAAGGCAGACTTAATTTACGAAATATTTCAGAACTTAAAAAAAAAGAAAACAGCATATATCTAACATAAGTGTCATCCTTTTGAATGGTGAGTCAGAACTTCTCTTACGAATAAGCCTTTGATTTACTGCTGAACTGTTTCCCAATTTTCAATGGGTTTGCTCATCATTTTGCAAACACAATCTGTCACTGGCAACAGTGTTCTTTGTAACTCCTGTTGCCTTTCTTCTAGATTATTCCTGCTGAGACCGTCTCCTGAAGAAGAATTTTTCATAGTGACACCAACCCTCATCTTGCTGTGAATAATCACATTCTCATAAAAATCATTCTTTTTATCCCAAACTTGTTGCCAGAAGCACGGAAAGATACTCCAACTAGGAGCCCTTTTATCCTTTGCTGCAGTCACGTTCTTTAGTCCTCGTTGCCATTTGAGGAAACTGAATCATATACTAATTTATTCACAAAGCCTTTAACTACAAGTTTTAATTTACACAGAATATGTCTGTTTTGATCACACACAAACAAGGAACAAAAGCTGTAATATTAAATAGGTCATGTTTTAGGAGTTTTTTTTTTTTTTTCTGGAGCAATTTTTACTTTAAAATTAAATATTTGCAATAAATATTAGTTCCAGTTTATCACCATTCTGTACCTATCAATTCATCTTCATTTAACTGCAAACCACACATCAGGACAGCTTTTAAAGAGTTACTTGAACGTAATTGGCTTTTTAAGTGACCCTTTTATGCAAGGGTGGGGAGTGAAACTTGAAAGTTTAAAAGAGCTCAATTTAATAATTTAACACATCATACGGACTGATAATTTTATAACAGTAAAAACTCAATTTCATGTAGAGGAATGTGTAGTTCGGAATAACATCCTTAGTTAGTAAGTTGATAAAAATTTTCCAAGCCGATTTCTTTTGCCATGGAGTTATTACTGACTCTGGAGAGAAAAGTATGCAGAAGCGGACAGCGGCACTTAAAAAAAAAAGGGGGTTCTGTGAGCTACTGGAAGGTTCCATGTCACTTGCCTGTTAGCTTCTCACGGGGAAGTGAGGACCTCTCAAGTGCACTTTCTTACTCAAAAGTTCTCTCCTCTCTTCCAAGTATTATGATCTGAAATCCTACCCCCTGAAATCATTCCTTTTGAATTTGCTTTTATAAGACAAAGACTTCAGCTTAGGACTAAATTATTTAAGCCTCATTACTTGGGGGTGAACTGTTCTATCTGGTTGTGGTTTCCTCCAGCATGGGGAGCTCTGGTGTGCCCCAACCACTGGGTGTCAATGCGGGAGGGGGAAGAGTGGGTGCCTGAAAGGAAAACTAAGGAAAATTTTCATCCTTACTCATACTCTCACTCCCTAGAAAACCAGCCCTTTCTTTTTCCATGAATATTTAAAGTAACAGATAATCACGTTTTGGTTGTTCATTATAAATCTGGTTGTTTGTATTATTCAGGAAAATATTATATACCATGAATATAGCATTTATGTTATGTTATATATTAATTGTGGAAATATCTCTAGAAAATATATAGGACACACATTCTCTGTTCTTTTGTTCAGGTTGTCATGCATTCAACTAATGACTGATTGCCTATTTATACACCAGGGATCATACCAGGCACCAAGCATACAAAAATAAAGCAGATACACATATTGCCAGTAAGGCTCGATAGACATCACAGGGCTGGAGAGAGTGGTGGGTGCAGGGGAGGGTCACTATAATTTTCTCCCAGGGAAGGAACTAGAATTCTTACAGAGCTTTGAGAATATGAAATGGAATTCATCATACTGCTGGGACTCTCTTTTCAACCTTCACCTTCAGAACATTTTTCTCAATGTAGGTTTTGCTCTACCTGAAAATACAATTTCCAACATGCGATATAATACATTTCACTTCTGTTTCTGTCCGTCTCTGCCTTTTAGCCAGAAGGTGGTCAATCCGTACTTGGGAAAAACTAAACGGGAAACAATAGATTCCAATGAAGCTGGGCATTCAAGGGCCTCTATAATGACCTTAACCTCGGCTATCCAGGGCCGTGCCCGCCTGTTTACCCCTTGCAGCCCACTGCACATTCTGTGCCGGATCTCTACTCCCCTTTCACAGGCAATAGCCGTGTCTATCGTCTGCTGGCATGCCTCCCCTTTCTCTCTCCTGGCCAAGGCAATTAATTCCTCTGTCAAGCTTTTAGGGTTTTTTGTTTTTTGTTTGTTTTCTTTTATGTTTTCCAACCTCTGATGTATGCTCTGTAACCCACTGAATGACAGTAAGGACAATTATTGAGAGCCTACTATGTTTTAGGTGTTATTTCTAATCCTCCCCAAAGCTCTATCTACTTTTGATGGATAAGGAAATAGATAAGTATACCACCAGATAATAAACTCTTTGAAGGAAGAGAGAACTTCTCATGGGTCTTTTTCTCTCTGTTTTCTAAATAGGACCCTATTTCTGACTATTTCTTTTTGATGTGGACCAAGCACACGGATGACACCGAACAAAACCTTTCCAACGACCCGACTGACAGAATTAGTTATGACAGAATCGATGACCCAACCGAAAGATAAGTGATAATGTTCTGCATTATGTCACAGAAGTGTTAAAAAGTAGTTTTATGAAAAGAAATTTATTTTGTCTGACCATAACACACACCCGTGTAGAAAATTCATGCAAAACAGAAAAGCGTATAAAAGAAAGAAACTTTAGTTCCATCCTTCAGAAGTCACCACTGTTAAATTCTTCCACTGTCCTTCCTGCCCTCCTACTGACTCAACTGTCCAAAGTTCCTCCCGTTCTCCACAGGGCTTACATTTTCATTGGGGGACACACACCCGAAAAGCAGGTACAACCAGATACGTGTTTTGTAGCCTCTTTCCCCTCCACTCAACAATATGTAATAAAGATATTTTTATATTAATTAATCATCTGTGTTATTTTTTAAACTGTCCTAATATTCCATTTTATGCGTGTTTCATATTTCTTTTAACCAGGCAAGGGCTGCTCACTTCCAGCTTTTTTTTTTTTCCCCCTCTGGACCGTTAACTTCAGTGGGGCAACAACTGTCAGTCCTCATTACAATTCTATTTTAAGCGCCTAAAATCATGTTTCCGCATAGCACGGTCATTGCTTAATAAATGTTCAAGCGAGTGACCAGTGTGAAGGATGTGTGTCAACGAGTTTATGACATTCATTTATCTCCTTAGGCTGTATTTTCCTCAACTGATAACTTCTATCACTCAGAGGCTCGTTTACTATACACCTGCTGCTTAGATCACTCTTCTCCAAAGCCCACCCCAGGCAGTTCTGCTGAGCCTTGTTAATTTTTCCATCAGTGTGTGAGTCACCCTCAAATTTCTGAGCAGCACCCGTGCTTGACTCCACCCCCCTCCTCTGGGCTTCCCTGAACTCTAAGCTCCTTGAGAACAGGAATAGCTTTATCTTGTTTGCCATTATCACGAAAAATAGTTTTACAGAATCCATTTGTGTCTTGCCTCAGATATAAAGTTTCAAATATTCTCTTGGATTTGGAGAGAGCCCTTATTGGCAATTGCCGTAAGGACCTTGGCCAATAATGAGGAGGGGCTTCTGCTTAGGACCATTTTAACAGGTATGCGATTATAAGTAGAATGAAATATTCATTTCTGCCAATTGTAATTTAAATATTTTTTGGTATAGTTTAAAGAAAGTAAATGTTATAATTGCTGCTTTAAAAAGAGAAGATATTTGGGGCATCTGAGTGGCTCAGTCGGTTAAGCATCTGATTTGATTTAGGCTCAGGGCATGATCTTATGGTTCCTGAGGTCAAGCCTCGAGTTGGGCTCTGTGCTGACAGCAGGGAGCCTGCTTGAGATTCTCTCTCTCCCTCTCTGCCCCTCCCCCACTTGCACTCTTTCCCTCAAAAGACATAAATGAAATTAAAAAAGAAAATATTTGTGTTTTACCCCAACCCTACATGTTCTTACTACATACGTGCTAAACACGATCTTTCAACTGTTAATTTTCTGAGGTACTGATTTTTTGCTTAACAGATATAGCTGATCTCCAAGTCTAGTAGGGTTGCAATTATGTGTTTAAAACAAACAATTCCCACCAACTGAAGGGATATCTTGCACATAAGAGCTCCCTTTAGCTTTCTGACAAAATGCCAGTACCAGGAGATAATTCTCAGTCAATTATTTTTGAGGCGGTGAACAAATCTGCAAAATAATGTTGATAAAAACATGGCATCCTCTCCCCTGCCCTGACCCTCCACCTGCCTTACAAAGGAGTAGCACACAATTAGCAGTGAGAAGAATCCAGGATTTAGAAAGCGTTTCCTTAGAAATGCTGTTCGCATAGAGGCTCCATTGTAACTGCACTGAAACAGGAGAAGTCCCCAGGGACTGCAACTTAGACACATTTTGGGGAAGTTGAAGTTACAGGCTTTCTCTTGCATTAGTCAATCTAAAAAAAGGAATTCCTCTCTGACTAAACAAACTTCCTATGCAAGTAAATTAGTAAAATCAGACCTCACAAAACAATGACTCTTTCCCCAGATTGAAGATTGGTAAGCACCTGTCAAAATCAAGAATCTGCACGAAAAGCCTGTCTTGTGTGACACCAACAGGTCAATTTCACGGGAGTTTTTAAATAGACTGACAGCCATCCGGCCAACTGCGGGCAAGCTGACGGGGTATTTCTACTCAGGAAGGAGTGGTCCTCCTGTTGACTGAGGTCCAACAAATGGCAGGCACTGGGCTAGAGCTCTAGATTCTGCCATTTCCTAATAAGCCCCCGGGTCATCTCTGAGGCTTGTCAGGTTGACTGTGTGAAGGTCACACATCGGTCGGAAATGAAGACTGAACTCGGGGTCTCTCCATCTCTGAGGCGTTCACTCTTTCCGCAGACCACACCACCTCCC
Organism: Panthera uncia; assembly: GCF_023721935.1. Lineage (NCBI taxonomy): Eukaryota > Metazoa > Chordata > Mammalia > Carnivora > Felidae > Panthera > Panthera uncia. The sequence continues at coordinate 61,367,019 of NC_064812.1, read as the reverse complement.
CACAGCTTTGTCCTCCGAGTAGAGAGACTATGGCAAAACCAGGAAGGCCGTTTATGTCATGGGCAGGTTGACCATCAGTTTGCTAGAATCACCACTGTGGCTTCACAGGAGTCATTCCATTTTCTGAATCAGGAATCTTCAATCTATATTCGGATTCTGGGTTTCCAAACAAAAAATTCACAAAGGGACCGCTCCTCTGAGATAACTTTTTTTTATTCAGTGCATTCCTTCTTTGCAAATCTTAACCAACTGCAAGGGCGATGGCTTCAAGCTCAGTTCTCTGGGCTGCAGACCTGCATGCCGACCACTTGCAGGATGTTGTACACTTCAAATCCCACATCTCAAAACCGGATTTAGCCATCTTCCTGCCAAAGCCAGCTAACCGTCCTGGGGTTTTAAACCTCTATCTGATGACTCAAGCCAGAAGGTATGACTCTTGCTTCCCTCCCCGCGACGTTGAACATAATCCCCAGTCTTTCCAAACTACACTCTTAGCTTTCGCATCTGCCCCTGTATTCTGTTCTCGCAGGCAAACCCTGGTGATCTCCCACCTAGATTATTGACGCCCTTGACCTCGCAATGCCATTCATGCCCATGGTAATGCTAAACATTCTGTAACGGTTACCACTGGCATTCCATATGAAATCCAGCTTCCTTAGCAGGGTGTACAAAGCCTTCCGTGACCTGGCTCTAGTCTCCCTTTCTGTCCTCTTACCTCACAACCGCCCTGCATGCACTCTGTGCTTTATACCTACTCGAACTAAGTGCCTAAATGCCACATGCTCTCATGTCAAAGATCACTTCCTTGGGCAATCATTTTTCTGACACACACAGCCCTGGCACCTTGCCCTCAATCTGGGTGAACCATCCTGCCTTTGGACTCTTGTAATATCCTTACAAATCCCCATCACCGGGAATATCATTCTGTGATAAAATCGTGCTTTTGCTTTTCTGTCTCCACATAGCATCTGGGCTCCTCGAGGGCAGTGATAAATTTCATCTCTTGTCCTCTATGCCTTGTATAGTGTCCAGAATGGAGTAAGCAGGAGTACATTTACAGCATATCAGCTCTCCTTTGTAATACAGGGGCAGGAAAATATTTGTCTATTTAACAGTAGGAATTTACAAATGTCTGTCCACTGCCTGCCTATTTATCTACCTCCCTGTCTATCTTCCAACTTTCGCAAAGCAGATGTTAGGTTGCTTGAGTAGCTACTGTTTGGAAGACAGTGAAAACCAAAGCTTTCAAAGAACAGAGGGCGCCTGGGTGCCTCAGTCGGTTAAAAGCGTCCGACTTCAGCTCAGGTCATGATCTTGCTGTTCTCGAGTTCGGGCCCTGCCTTGGGCTCCGTGCTGACAGCTCAGAGCCGAGAGTCTGTTTCGATTCTGTGTCTCCTTCTCTCTCTGCCCCTCCCCAATCTGTGCTCTGTCTCTCTCTCTCTCAAAAATAAATAATATTAAAAAAATGTAAAGAATACATTAGATAAAATGCCATTATTGGGCTTTGCCATATCACATCAAGGTGTGTCAGCACCGGGATACTCTACCTCCTTTATGTTGCTAAAGAGCAACAGTCAGCTTAGGAGACACAGCTAGACAGGTTTTAGTGCAATGACAGCTGTGGCAGGAAATGCTGGCTTCAACCTTGGCTTTACCAAAGTGGCTCTGGGCAAAAATCACTTCAGTTCAATTTCCCACATATATAGACTGGAGATGGTAAGATGGAGTTCACAGTGTTGAGGGAGAATCGAAGTCAATGCTTTTTTTTTTTTTTTTTTTTTTTTTTTTTTTTACTGACAGGAGGAGTTTCCCTGAAGCTTGCTGCTTTCCTGTCTTTCTTACTTGACCAAGGGAGGACCAGAACCCAGAGCCCCACAGTGCAACCCCACTGCCACCACGGGGACGGACCCAGGGACAGGCTTGCTCTGCCTGGCGAGGAGACTTCAAACAAGGCAAGGCTCTGCTCCACACTGTGGACTACCAGAAAGTTCCATGAGCCATCCTTCAATCCTTCCACGATCCGGAATTGGACAAGGAAAGGAAAACTGATCAGCACGAGCAAAGAAACACGCGTCTTTTTGACACAAAGCCAGCATCCTCGTCTTCTACAAAGGAGCGGCACAGCATGACAGAAGCCAGAGACAGTAGCTATTTAACTGCCAGCAGTGAATCTCCTCTCGTGGACCTGGGGTGGGAGGAGGCTACGAATGAAGAAAGGGCAAGAGAAGTACTGTGTGATGTGCTTGGAACCAGCTGCATTTGCAAATTAAACACTGGCAGATTCGTTGTTGTCGTCATCGTCTCTGGTGTGATCAGTGTTGGAATTCTGCATGGGGATTATGGCAGCAAACCAGCTACTGTCTCTTTTCCTTCACTCCCTAACCCCTCCTGAAGTCACTCCCTCTTCTTCCTCCATAGCCCTACTGTCTCGGGTTTGACACGTAGAAGATACCTGTAAACAGTAATAGCCTAGATTTCTTCAACTGCTTCCTGTGGGCGGGTGCTAGTTCTGTGCCCTTAATGATATAGAAGTAGGGAATCCTCACAAGGACCCTGTGAGGTGTGTACTATCATCATTCAATTTTAGAGACAGGAAATTAAGGCACAGAGGGGTTCCTCCACGAATGCATGAATTCATGAGTTCAAGTTCTGCTATCTCTAGCACCGTAAGAGAACAAATCACATAAATACGGGGCTTTGAGTCAAGGTGGAATAGCTGAGTCACTGATTGACTATAGTCCGTAATTGGCTAATTGTAAGAAATATTAACTATCGAAAATAAAAATATGAATAAAACATATTGTTGTATTGGTGGCAGATGGTATGAGACCACTACTTGGAAATAAGTCTTTTTTTATTGTAGAAAATATTTTTGTAATTTTTTTTTCTCAAAGTTTATTTATTTATTTTGAGAGAGAAAGAGAGCACAAGTGGGGCAGGGGAAGAGAATCCCAAGCAGGCTTTGCACTATTAGCACTGACCCTGATGTGGGAATTTAACTCACAAACCAGGAGATCGTGACCTGGGCCAAAGTCAAGAGCCAAATGCTTAACCGACTGAGCCACTCGGGCACATCTGTAACATTTTTAATGTAGCAAACCCTGTATCTTTTTTTTTTTGATGTAAATACCTTTTATTTTTTTAAACCTTAAACTGGAAGCACACTGTATATGATTTATAATATACCTCTTCCATGTCTATTGTATTTTGGCATTAAGAACTTTGAAGATATGACTTTAAGGAAGGGGCATCAAAATTTAACATCTTGGACAATCTAAATTGTTTTCAAGGTTGTGATTAATCATTTACTTGTAAGAAGTTAACTTTTGCAAAATATAAAAGCAGGCGTGCTCATTGTAGACTATTTAATTCAAAAGTTTTGGAAAAAACTAAAAAAAACATGAGAGCCTTCCATGCACCAAGTCCTGTGCTAGAAGCTTAGGATGCAGGCGGACAAATCATGGTCTCTGCCCTTAAGGGACTCCCTAGTTGGGGACAAAGAGCAGCAGACAGGAAACGCTAGTGATAGAGTGGCAGGTGTTGTTCCAGTGAGAACAGCTTCCTCTTAGCACTACCGAACCCCAGTTGTCTGCCCGCATCTGAAGCTGCCAATTCTGCTTTTCTTCTTATCTTGTGTTCCGGATGCCACCCATCTTCCCTTGCTACCCAAGGACTTCACTCTCACAGTTTCTCTCTCTTTGCTACCATACATCTTTTCTCCTCCACTGAATTATTCCCACTGAGGCCCAACATGTCTAAACATCTTCCGTGGAAAAACTCCACAACCTCCCTTGATCCTCTGATCCCCTCCATACACCAACCCATCTCTCTACAACCGGTCACTGTAGACACTCAATCCTTCCTGACTTCACTTTGTCAACCCTGGTCTTCTCCTCAAACCGCTCCAATTGTCTTCCTGCTTCATTGAAATGGTGCTTATCAGAGTCATTAACCACCAAGATTCTTGCCAAATCCAAAAGCTACTGCTCTGTTCTCATCTTCCTCAACTTTGGTGGCATTTGGGACACAGCACATCATCCCTTGCTCCTGAAATGCCATCCGCTACATTGCTGTGATACCCCATACTTTTCCACCCCCTTCACTGTCTATTGCTTAACACATCTCTTGAAAGTTCTTTTTTCTTGGTCCTGTTTCTGATTATTAGAGTGTCTAATACTCAATTTTAGGCCCTCTTCTCAACTGGCACTCTTTCCCATAGAAGAGGTCTTTATGACTTTTGAAATGATATCCTCAAGGGGGGCCTGGGTGGCTCAGTCCGTTGAGTGTCCAACTTCAGCTCAGGTCGTGATCTCACGGTCTGTGGGTTCGAGCCCCACATCGGGCTCTGTGCTGACAGCTCAGAGCCTGGAGACTGCTTCTGATCCTGTCTCTCTCTCTCTCTGCCCCTTTCCCACTCTCACTTGATGTCTCACTCTCTCAAAAATAAATAAATGTAAAAAAATTTTTTTTAAATAAAATGATATCCTTAAATTTGCTTCTTTTCTCTGAGATTCAAACCTATAGGTACATAATTTCTTGACTTGGATGTTGAGTATGTATTTCAAATTAATATGCTCAATGCAGAATTTTTGAGTACAACTCCTTCCCCACCCTCACCACCCCAAACCCACTCCTTCTCATCTCAGATAATCTACCACCCATCTGGTTGCTCAGGTCAAAACTAGTGGTCATCCTTCATTCAGCTTTCCTTCTCCTCCAACCTCTGATCCCTTAATCAAATCCTGTCAGTGTTTCCACCAAATTATACTGTAAATCCTGCAACTTCTCACCATGTCCAGAACTGCCGCCATCTCAGCCCAAGGCTATCTGGCTGGCTCAACGGTCTCCTAATTGGTCGCGTTGGTTCCAGTCTTGCCTTTCCTCATACGCTAATCAGGCTGACCTTTTAAGCATATAAACATTTTAACATGCCCATGTTTAAAACTCTCCAATGGCTTTCTACTACAATTAGAAAAATCATCCAACTTTCTCACCACAGTCTACAAGGTCCTTCATGATCTGGACTCTGTCACTGTCCCCCCATTCACTCTGTTGCAGCCATAATGGTCTTGTTTATTTCTTGAAGGAGTGAAACACATTTCCACCTCAGGGCCTTTGCACTTGCCACTGACTTTCCAGAATGCTTTTCTGTAGTTGTAGCTGCTTCCCTCCCAACTTCCTGGTTTCTTCACAAATGTCCTTTCCTCAGGGATACCTCTTCCTGAACATCTCAGCTAAAGATGCCCCACCTCAGCTGATCCATCCCTTATCCAATTACTGTTTCATTTTCTTCATATTTATTTCTACATGACATTATTTTATTTACATAGTGTTTATCTCCTACTTCCTCTACGGAGTGCCAATTCCATGAGAAAAACCTTAACTCAATCATCACTGTATTCTCAGGATCTAGAACACTATGCCTGGAACTTAATAGTTGCCCAATAAACATGTATTAACTACTGAATAAAGGCAGCAGCCACACGATATAGAGAGATTACAAAATGCTATGAGCATCTCAGTTCTGGAGCATTACAGAGAAACAGCATTTGTGTGTGTGTGTGTGTGTGTGTGTGTGTGTGTGTGTGTTTAAGTGTGTGTGTGTTTAATGTTTATTCATTTTTGAGACAGAGAGGGGGACAGAGTTCAAGCAGGGGAGGGGCAGAAAAAGAGGGAGACACAGAATCTGAAGCAGGCTTCAGGCTCTGAGCTGGCATCACAGAGCCCGACACGGGGCCCGAATTCACGAACTGTGAGATTATGACCTGAGCCGAAGTCAGACACTTAACTGACTGGGCCACCCAGGCGTCCCAGAGAAACAGCATTTGTAAACCCATTATCCAGACTGGCAACTTTTTAATATATTTACCTCTAGCTAGTTTTTAATACCGTATACATTAAAAACAGTAGTATGATTTATTTTGTAGACTTATTTTTAAATTTTATGTCATAACATATTTAAAAAATATATTTCCCTCCAGTTTTTTTTTTCAATATGCCATAATCTTTTTTAAAAAGTTAAACTTTGTTTTCTAGAGAAGCAATAGACCTACAAAAAAAAACTGAACAGAAAGCAGAGAGATTTTCCATGTGTACCTTGTCTACATGCATGCACAACCTCCCCTACTAGGGACATCTTAGAGCGTTACATCTGTGATGATCAAATGAATCTACATTGACACATCATTATCGCCCATAGTCCATCATTGACATTAGAGCTCACTCTTGGACTCTTAAAAACTGAGAACTGAGGGTTGATGGGGATAGGGAGGGAGATGGGGTGGGTGATGGGTATTGAGGAGGGCACCTTTTGGGATGAGCACTGGGTGTTGTATGGAAACCAATTTGACAATAAATTTCATATTAAAAAAAAAGAGCCCACTCTTGGTGTTGTGCACCCTGTGGGTTTTGACAAAAGTACGATGTTGGGTATCCACCATTGCAGCATCACACACGACAGTTTCACTACCTAAAAAATGCTCTGAACTCCCTCTATTCATCCCTCCCTCCCTCTAACCCATGGCGACCAACTGAACTTTTTTACTGTCTCCATAGTTTTGCCTTTTCTAGAATGTTAAATCACTGGACTCATCCAGTCTATAACCTTTTCAGATAATAGGGCATACTTTCGAACATTAAGTTACCCTGTACTGTATAGCCTATATTTTACACTTGCAATGGACCATGAATATTTTCCTTCTATCTAATATAGTCTTAAAACAATCTCCAATGAGGATGTGCTATAATTTATTTCATTCTTTTTTTATGGGTATTGAAAACATTTCTGTATTTCAGAATTAAAAAAAAAAAAAAAAAGGCCATGGGGAGATATAGTGTGGGCTGAGAGAACTTCTAGAAAGTACCTGTCTTGAGTTAGCGTCTGTCATTCAGTAGCTGTATGAGCTTAGACAAATTTTGGTTTAATCCTCCAAGATTTGCTAGGCTCCTCCACAAAATGGAGATAATGATAGTGCTTCTTATCATAGAAACCTCAGGGTATTAAGTGGAATAATGTATGTAAAGTATTTAGGACAAGGTCAATGACTGCTTATCACTATGTTATCAATTATCTGTCTACAATTCTCTTTTCTCAGAATAGAAGCGAAAAGTGGAATTACTGAGTAAAAAAATCAGCACATTAAGCTCCTGAATACATATTATCAAACTGCTTTTCTGAAAACTCGTACCAATTCACATCCTTATCAGCAGTGGACACAAGTTGTTTATCTTACTGCACTGTAGACCACATCACTGGTTTTAAATCTTTGCTGGTGTAATGGGCAGGGGCTGACCACTTACTCTCTGACATTTCTGATCACCAAAAGTGAAATCTAACATTCTTCCTTTATGTGTGTGGACAATTTGAATGTTTTCCTCTTGTGAACAGTCTGTCCCATGTTCTTTGCTCATTTCTTCTATTGAGCTATTTCTTTATGTTTTTTCTTAATGAATTGACATCGATTTCTTATCTTATTATATGTGTGTGTTCATTTAACACATACAAAAGTTTTCTAGAAGTTGGGGCTGTGTCTGAATGATCTTTTCTCCCCCTGGTTAGTCCAATGCCAATGTAGGCCAACAAAAACTTCATATCATTATAGAATTCTAAGAGATTTACTATTTGGTTGAGTTGGATGCTTACTATTACCACTTTCTGACAAAAAAATTTAGGTATTTTTTGCCTATCCTTTCAAATGGACAATTTTGTAAAACTGTTCAAACGTGTTACAAAAAGAAAGGGAAAAAATCTTTTATTCAAATCCTTAGATCTCTCAGTAAGATGTCAAAGTTTTATCCATATATTTCCTACAATTGCCTCTTGTATAGGTTACTTATTATTTTTCCTTTTAATTTTGTTTTCATTTTGGTGTTGCAGTTTCCGCTACTGTAAAATTATAATTAAAATTTCTGCATGTCTGACTATAATACAAAAGTTATTGATTTTTAAACTTAATTCTATAATCTTTCACTTTTCTGAAGCTTATTATAAATTCTAAGACTATTCAAGTTTATTTCAGCTTTTATGTATATCAAATTTTCTGCAAAAACAATCATTTCCATCGCTTTCATTTCATTAGTTATAGCTCATGTCTTACTGCGCCCCAGATTCCTAAAATAATGCTGAATAATAGTCCTGACAGAGAGCATTTAATTTTTTTTCCTTTTGTAATGACGATGTGTCTCTCTTATTTTACTGCTAAGTACAATGTTGGCTGTCAGTGTAAGGTAAATATCTTTTATCATGTTAAGCAGCTGTATACTTTGACTACTAACCTTCTGATGAACCTCACGATTATCGAAGTCCTTGAATAGATTTTTATATATCTATTTCTTACTTCACATAAAAGAAAAATATAGAATCTTGTAAGAAATGAAGAAACAGGAAGAACACTTAAAATTACTCATTAGTAATAATAACAAAATACGACATTGCTTCTTTTCAGCCATCAATTCTCTTAGAATTCTAGAGTTAGAATTCTAGATATAGTTAAATTCAATATTCATTTATTATATCTAATAATCATTTGTTACTCAGAAACTGTAATTTGCCCTCTAAACTCAGACTTTTGCTGTTAATCTTGTTAACCAAGGAAATGGACAAGACCAAACAACTTACCTTAAGACACAGGAAGGCAAACACAGGAGACTTAACTGCGGAGAACGAACTGAGGGTTGCTGGAGGGGTTGTGTGCGTGCGTGTGTGTGTGGGGGGGGGGGGCGCTAAATGGGCACGGGGCATTAAGGAGGACACTTGTTGGGATAAGCACTGGGTGTTCTATGTAGGGGATGAATCACTAGAATCTATTCCTGAAATCATTATTGCACATTACATGCTAACTAACTTGGATGTAAATTAAAAACAAAAATTTTTTTAAATAAAATAAATAGATGAACTTCCTATTCAAAAATAAAGACAAAGAAGGCAAAGTCAACTCTCTACTCTCTTCCATGGGGGAGGAAATAGAAATTGATTCTATTCTAAGATAACAGATAAGAATTCAATCTAAGTCATTTAATGGTCAAAACGTTGAAGGCGATATTCTGGTTGTTATGAAAGATGTTACCAGGAGTTTAAAAAAATATGATACTTTATGTTTGCCAAATTTATAAGGAGAAAATAAGAGCACAAAAGCCTCTGTACAGAGCTGAAAACATGCCATATGTGTATATGTGTATGGGTACATTTGGAATATAATACTGATATGCACGCACATTTTCATACAGTTGCTCTTGGCTTGTGGAAGGGACTGAAAACAGAGAACAGCTCAAAGCTCTTCTCGAAGCGTCCTCTCTGGAAGCATCCATGAGATGCTTTCTCAGGCAGCAGCAGAGAACCAGAATTTCCAGCACCCACCACAAAAGCTGGACTTTGGGCACAAGAGTTCCTTTCCTACTTATTTATAGAGAATAAGGCCCTTTCTAGGTGAATTATATTTTTCAACTCAAAAAAATCAACCTCTGAATTAGCTAAAATTTTACACTTTTGGCAACATAGGCATTAGGTCACTACAAAACACGTCACGTGAAATCAAAGCTATTGAGCATTGGCATGGTTGATACTTTGAAGAAAGATTTTTTCGTAGGTAAATACAAATTTATAAATACTATATACTAAAATAATTAACAGAGGATACCCTAAGGGTTAGAGTCATAAAATATTATTACAAATTTAAAGACTGAATGAAACCAAGGGGCAAACTAATTTCTTTGTTTTATAAGAAAAATCATTACAACTCCCTTCCTTTAAACCACAGCATTATTTAGAGACTGTTTTCGGCAGCCTTCCACAACCTTTGCCTCACCAAACCCAGGCTAGCCTCTACGGAGACCGGAACTTTCTATCCCAAGCCTTTTCTTAATTTTTTTTTTAATGTTTGTTTATTTTTTTGAGACAGAGAGAGACAGAGCATGAACAGGGGAGGGGCAGAGAGAGAGGGAGACACAGAATCTGAAACGGGCTCCAGGCTCTGAGCTGTCAGCACAGAGCCCGACGCGGGGCTTGAACTCACGGACCGTGAGATCATGACCTGAGCCCAAGTCGGATGCTTAACCGACCGAGCCACCCAGGCACCCCTATCCCAAGCCTTTTCTTTGTAGAAAAGGTAAAAACAAAGGGGTACCAGAAGCAGGTACTTGAACGACAGATCTAGGACAGGAGTCTACACGGCAAAGACTCAAGAAAGGACTGAGGCATTCATGTGAATCCTGACACTAAGGAATCCTCTGGTCTGTCTCAAGTATGCAACACACTAGGAGAGGGAGAATGCTCCAATGGAGCTCCACACTTAACTAGATAAGTGTGGTGTATACAACCCCTTCACGTGAAGACAGAAGGATGAGGAGCGTTCCTGCTATTTCCCAACCCTGATCCCTGCAGTCAGGGAGTGTGCTCTGGGAGCAGAGGCCCGTGAAGGCCACCACGTCACCACCACCAGTTAGGATGGCAACCGTAATGCCAGCGCAGTGATACAACTTCACACCTGACAGACAGCAAGTTCAACATGGGCTTACACCTTATTTTTAGTTGACTTATATCCATCTTGATGAAACAGTCTCCCTGACTGTGGAACAAAATCTAGCGGGAGAACTGACCAACAGCAAGTTAAACTGAAACGTCATCGTACACGAAAGGCCTTTCCTCACTCTGCCTGCAGGTTGCCTTTCAATAAAAACCCAACAGAAAGAACTCTTTCTCCATTCACTCGGAGTCATACTTTGCTAAAGAAGCTGAAGAAAAAAAAAAAAAACAAACCTCTAGTTCCATACTGTCATTCATAAAAAAATGACTTCCATATAAGCATCATCACATTGCACGCGGAGACCCTTTGGTAAAATGATACGCGGGACGTTAAATAGTCTTAGAAAGAGGAAAGTCAGAAGTACACTATGGAAGTAAAGTTTAAACCCTTCTCTGGGGGTGGGGGGGATATTATTTCCTTTGAAAATTACGTCTCCCTGTCACTCATGTTCCTTAACATGTCAAATATTTTTCAATGGTACCAAAAAACAAACAAAACAAAACCCACAAAATTTCTCCATTTAATTCCCTGCCCTGCCCCCCCCCCCCGCCGGAGTGTCAACACAATTAATTTAAATTGTGACTGCTTTTATTAAAAATTTTCACAAAATGAGGTGACACACAAGAGTTTTAAAACTAAAATGATTAACAGTTTTAGTTCTTCAAGTACAATTAAGGCATTTCTAAATTGCTTTAAAATGATACCCTAAAATTTGCTAGTATCTCCAGAACGATTTGAAACGTATACTCTGATAACACAAAAAATGTTACTAGAAGCCTCTCACAAGTGTGTTTCCTTATTCAGAATCTCTTATAAGCCAAAACTGTGAACTAATCAAATTATACAGAGGGGTGACTGGCAAAAAAGTTAACTTGTTAAAAGAAAATGAGGCCAAATGTCAACAATTGGAGTTCGGAAATCACACTTCCAGCTAAACAACAGATCATTAATCTCCTTGAAATTACCTGTATCAGAGATCTTAAAATGTTAAAAACATGTAATTTAAATATATTAAAATATCCACGTCTCTTACTGCACCACATTGCTCATTAGAGTGTGAAATTAGGCATTACCACACCATTTCTGCCTGATGAGATAATTTTGGTTTTCTTGGAAATAGAATGCCAATACATTTGTTTTTCCCAGGAAATAACTCTGCTTTTTATTTTGAAAGAAACTAATATTTGCCATGACCAGCCCCAGGTCTGAATTGCCAAAATATAAAATGAAATACTGAAATAAGTTTAAGAACCAATTTATTTTTAAAATATTGTGCAAATCTAGAGCAGGTAAACAATTTTCAAAGAGGGAGGTTAAATGGATCTTTGATTTACACTTTGGTTGATACCTTCATATTACTCTTAAGTAAAGTAACTTAAAACTAACTTTTGTAAGGTTATAAGCTTCATTTTTCTACTGTTGCTTTGTATATTTGGTTGAATTATATCTTTATTTCCTTCTCTGCTTTACATAAGGGAAAGTCCTTACGCCAAGAACAGAATCAGACATTTTAATGACTGCATCCACCCCCAGTTCATCATTTTCTTTTTGTCTCAGTTTGGGCTTATGGAAAAACTATATCCCCTACATCTCTAAACTAGAACTTTCAAGATGTACTTTCCATGGATTTGTGCACCATTTTAGATACTCTGTATACAGTTCACTGTGAATAATGTCAGTAAACAAATAAAAATCCAGCTATGTTATATCAAAACCAAGTTTGGAAGTTTTTGGTCTATATGATACCGAAATATTGCTTTGGCTAACCTCTCACTTTTCACCACAATAGTTTTGCCACTGCATAGACAAGCTTTGGCATTTGTAAGAAGGTAAAATTTGAAAGCAATAGCAAATTGCTGCTAATTTCTTCTTGATGGGTGCTATTAACACCTATTAACATCAATAAGAGTAACAAGGCTGTACCCAAGACAAAATATCAGCCTAGTCTGTATCATTAGAAACAAATGGAAACTTAGGGAAGGAATTTTAATATACCAGTAAAATATGGAATTTTTTGTGCTGTTCTCTTATGAAGTGAATCACAACCATAAATCAGAAACAGCTTTTGAAAATAAGAATGATTATTAAACTCTTCTAAAGGCAACTCTGAACTTGTCACTCACTTGGAATATTTCTACCTCAAAAAATAGGAATGCCTTACATGTAATTTCCTTAAGAAAAGCAAATACTTTAAAATGTGAAAAAAAATTGTATTTTACCCTAAGTGTAAAAATAAATATTTCACTAAGGAATGGGAAAAAATGAAGCACATTTAAATAATTTTATTGCACCGAAAGTTGCCAATTCGTCTACGAGTAGTTTCATTGCAGATGAAAAGAAATCAAAATACAGGACAGATGTTGAACAAACCGCATTTAAGTTCTGTCACACTGGCATTTTTCAAATGATTTTGGCTCATCTATTAAATAAGGTGTGTTTTGCTTGATTTCGAAAAGGGAAACATCAGGAAATATTTAAAGGCCAATTGCTGCCCATTAACTTTGATCAGTAAAAGTTCTATTTGAATCTCTCAGATTCTTCTGTCTGAAATAACACACATTTATAAAATCTACCAAAACAACAACTTGATGATTAATGCCTGTTGGCAGCCTTACCACAAGCTTGCTTAACAGCAGGATTTAAATAAACAATTGTCTCTATTAAGAAGAGGGTGAAATGTAGTTATAGTCATGTTTTCTCCTAACGGTGATACAAGAAACAATATTCTCTAGGCTTAAAAACACTGCTAATTGAGATCATCATGTTAGTGCCTGTAACAAGTTTAATTAACCATCTTACAGAAGTTCCTCCCCAAATTACAATGGACAAATAAAATCATCAGCAGTTTGACGTAAGAAATCCTGGCAGTCCAAAGGGCAGAGGCCTGACTAAAATATTATACAATCGGGCCAACCGGAAAGAAAACCATAGGATTCTATAGGATAAGAGGACGACATAGAAATCATAGAAAACCATAGGACTCCATAGGATAAGAGGCTGACAAGGAGAGGGTAGGTCAGTGTTGCTCCTTCTGTTGGATTCTGAAGGTTACCCGTCTCAGTGGTAATTATGTAGCTGAGAAATCTGTAGCATAGGATATCAACACAGTTTAATATTTAAGAGTTTTGACATCAAGTTTTAATCCTTACCAAGGGTCACATGGAATCTAACCTTGAAACACAACAGCCCAAGTAAAGCAAAACAGAAATACCATGAAGGCAACCATATTACCACATAATCAGTAATGAATGGAATCTCCTTATTTTCGTCAGATAGTCGCAAAATATCTGTTATTGCAAGACCACTCACCGACTTCCAGGCATGCAGCGTGAAGTGTGTATACAATAATCAGAACTTACTTCTAAGTCGTTGAAAAATAGATGTGTGTCTGCCAAGTTGAAAATCATTTCTTCCATGCGCAGTCCAAGGGAAACTGATGTAGGTGGATCCTAAAAGAAGAATTTTTCAGGTCAAGAACATATGTACTTCAGGTTCATGGAATACAGTGTCACAAGAAGAGGGAGTCAGTGCAAGGAAGGGCCAAGAGCAAGGGACTCATCGGGGAAGGTTGGCCTCCAGCTGCTCCTGGTGGACGTGATCCACTCTGTGTGCAAACTTCAGTGACTTATTTAACAAGTGACCCCAATGCTGTTGGTACTTTGCATAATGAAGAGATAATTTGCTGCTTCAAATATTACAACAATATAATCTAGGGTTACTTAGGCATATAGAGTAGAGGAAATTCATCTTCACAGGTGTGTCAGGAGCAAGAAATTCACGGACTGGAGAAGACAATGTGTATGTTACGCCATAAACCAAGAGTATCTAACAGGTCTGCCACAAATACCAGAAAATAGGTACAATATAGATTAATTTCAGAAGGGTAATAAATACTAATTTTACTCCAGATGATAACTATCATTATTTGTTATTTATTGGGGCTGTCGGCCAATTTGGGGTATACTCACAGTAGGAAGTTATAGCCACTCTGAGCACCGGGCACTATGCCCAGCTCAGAGAGCTGATCCTGGCATTCATGCAACACCATCCAGTTACCAGACAGCCAGGACCATACCAAAGGCACGGGGGCGGGTTGGTGGGGGGTGGGGGGGGGGGAGGACCAGCATCCTGAAATGTACATGCGGGTGCTACTGATGATCAGGCTGTCTCATACACTCCATATCCGCATGACATCTATGGGCACTGAGATGAATTCAGGGGCTATGGAAATAGTTGCAGTTTTTATGGTGTCACTGTATTTGTAACGTATCACATCCAGGAAACAACATGGTTCTTGGTGAAGACCCTGCATAATTAATCAAGGAAGAAAACACGTCCACAAAGTCTACAAAGTTGTAATGAGAGTTTTGGAAGGTTTCACCGGCATTCTAACAGCAATGTTGGCTGTTACACGTAGGACATTTTAAATGTTTTCAAGCAATAATTTCTGATAGGCTGTTTCATTATTACATCAAGCCTCTGGAGTACGTACAGAGTCCACCTGTATCATCACCTAACTAGGGAAATTATAAGTAGAAGAATTATGCCTTCGCATATGTCACCTGCCTACTGGGGTACACTTTGTGTGTCTATACTCTCTGAGATAAGACTTGCACGTTTTCTGTACGGCCTTCTGAACACAGCATCTTCATTCCAAAGTCTGTGGTCTACTCCCTACTGTCCATATTTCTATAGTCTACCAAGCTCTTGAGTATTTATCTCAAGTCCCGTCTCTACAAGCGCTTCGGGAAAGAGCCTCAAGCATTGGAGGAAGAGCCCTAGACCCAGGGGCCAGGCCTTACCTTGCTCTCCCACTTTGGGGCCCTTACCTCACCGATCCTTACTTTGCTCATCTAATAAATCGGATGGCTAACTGGCAGACACGTTGTTCTCACGCAGAAAAAAAAAAAATTCTCGTCTCTTAATCTGGCACTGCTAGATGCGTTTGCACACAGTGGAGAGAGCAGGGGCCTGGGATGGAGGGATGGGGCGGCGACTCAAAGGCTGCCCGCCACAGGCCAATCAGCTATGGCCAGGGAGGTGGAGTCAACACCGCCCCACCCCACCCCCTCTGCTAGCACTGCCTCCACCATGCCCCCTCCATCAGTCTACCTTTCAGGAGTCCCAGAAGACCGACAGCGAAGGGTCTGGGAAAATATGGCAGGATGACCTCGGTGGTCTCAATTGCTCTCTTCCCCAGGCCTTCTCCGCCGGCTGACTGACAGTGGGAAGGAGGCAGAGAGCACAGTATTGCCAAGAGTCAGGGGTTAGATTGGCAAAGGGGCAAAGCAAACACCCCAGGGTTTGTAACAGGGCAGAGAAGAAAGAAAGTGAGACCAACGGAATGTCTAAGAGCAGCGTAGGGAAGGACAAATAAAAACATGTCCCTCAGATTTCCGGTTTGATGATTCATATTCCTCAGCATTCTTTAAACTGTCCCTGTTTAATACCACCTAAAGTCTATGAAATTCCGGAGGCTGTAGACGAATTTAAAAGTTTACCCGTAAGTCTAGAGAAACTTCCATTGAATCTTAGTTTTATAGGAAATTGCTCACTCACTTGAATTCTAAATCAGTAAGTGTGCTGGAAAAAGCAAATGCTCAAATATACCCTAGAGCAGAAATAACCAGTAGGAGAAGTTCAAACAGCTGCTTCTAAAACAAAACACCTGACCAAGGTGTTTACTCCCTCTAGTTCAGGCCAATAAAAATACACTGACTTGTCTCATAACCATGTCAATGAATCTTTTTATGTGGCAAGATGGAAGAGCCTCACCACATTTATTTAATTGCCAATTTGGGAATTTACGTGCCGGTATTGTTACTTTTGAAAAAGCTTTATTTCTCCTCGATACGGTTGCAGATTATACCACCATCAAAAGAATTACTCCATTGTTTGTTAATATATAGCATATTTTAACTTTACTTCATAAATTACAGTAATGACTTGCTAGTCGGAATACCAATAAATTTTAAAGGCTTGTTCAGTCTTGTGGTCAAATACAACACAGATGTTGGCCTTATTTACCTTTTAATGTCTTTCTCCTTTGTTATTAGCGGTCATACCTTAACAGTTTTTATACCTGCCACTCCACAGTATTGTCCTCAAACATTTACTACACCAAGAGAGCAACTGGGCAGACAACTGGAATGAGAGATTTTTAGAATAGGAAGGGGCTCTAGTTGAGGGCAGTGTTTTTCAAAAAATTTAAAACCACAGTCTGTAGTTAAAAATACACTTTACAGAAGGAGCTAGTAATCAATCAATCTCTCTCTCTCTCTCTCTCTCTCTCTCTCTCTCACACACACACACACACACACACACACACACACACATTCTCTTTCTTCCTCTCTCCCCGTCCCCACCCCGCCCCCCATCATCCCTCCTTCTTTCCCTCTCTCCCAAAGAGCTTTAATGTAAATTTGTCAAAACAAGACGTTACTCGCTGTGTGGAGTAGTGCACTCTGATAATTTCCCACTTCCTGGCTCACTAATGTATCATGATCTACAGTTTGAAGGGAAGAACTCTAGAATATACCCAACTTTTGATTTTAGGGACAGGGAAATGGAGTCGCAGCAGTGTTGTGATCTGCTTATGGTCAGAGCTGTCAGGGTGCAGAGCCACCTCACCCAAAGTAGTTTACCTAAAAGGAAACTACCAGAAAGGCAAATAGATAACTGCGTTCAGAGATTTGCTTACACTGGCGTCCTCATAATGAGGTTAAATTTCACTTCATAAGAATCTTTTAATACGTTCACATTTTTCAAGTATGTCTGAAACAAGTCAAATGTGACAAAAGCTAACACTGAACAGTTAATAAATTAGTCATAGCTTGATGGCTTATTTTGGCATATTTAGAGGAAGAAAAAAACCCACATTTTTTTAGACCAAAACTGAGACATTAAAATCACCACATCTTTGGCTTAATCTTTTCTTGTGCTTTGCAATAACAAATTCCAAAGCTGTAGTTATAAAATAGTTGCTTTTGTAAAACCATTTTTTGTTGTATCACTTCAAAGAAACATGTCATTTAAGTAAACATTGTTGCCAAATGTTTCTTTCTTTCTTTCTTTCTTTTTTTTTTTTTTGAACTTGACCCTCTGTGGCACTTGCCACTGTTGTTCAATATCTTCTTGACATTTCTTTTCCCGGTGCCCGTAACACCATCAATATTTTTTGGGCATCTCTCTAGAATCTGAGTATCCATCATCTATCCCTTCAATGATGTGGGTCCCTGGGACTGTTTTTATCTATCCCTCACTGTGGGTGCCTGCCTCACAGACCCCAGCACACTCACGGCTTCAACCTTCACGCCGCTCCCTTCTGCTAGATCTTAGATCTCAACTCTGGGCCCACATATCAATTACCTATTGGCCATTTCTAGCTGGATGTCCCATATAGCATCTGAAACTCAGTGTGCTGTAAGTTGGATTTGTCACAGTTCCCCTGCAAACCTACTGTTTTCCTTCTTTAGGTGAATGGCAACCTATCAGCCCCAAACCTCGGCATTCTTCTAAACGGCCTCTTTTGACCCTACATCAAATCAATCATGACATCCTGCCACTTGGATCTGGAATTCATGCCTTCCATATATTCATTGCCACTTTTCCCCCCCAGCCACGTGTCTCCTATGTGAATATTTGCAATCACCTCCTTCCCAGGGCTCTATGTCCAGGGTCTCACTAGGACAATGTCACTCTCCTATCCCTTTTAGGAAACATCTAAACACTTCAACAAGTACAAAAAGCCCATAAACGTCTGACTGTTCCTTACCCTCCCTAATATGGGAGCGATTTATAGTTTTTCAAACTAATTTGTCATGAAATATTTTCTTCAAAAGATGACTTAGGCAGAGGCCTTATGTAAAAGACGAGGGACTCTGATGGTCATTCTCACCAGGGACCTTAAAAAACCTAGGGTAAAGGATCAGTCTCCCTTGATTACCCACGTTAGTATGCTGAGGTCTCTGACTGAACCTGCATGCCCTGAACTCCTGCAGTTTCTCCCATCGCCTCTTCATCAGGTAAGAGTCTCATCCCTGACTCTTTCCAGCCTGGCTCCCCGGCCGCTGGGCCAGTAGGTGTGTTATCATCTAAGGAGGGCAGAGCCATAGCCCTACATCCTTATCTCTATATCCCTGGGACCTAGCACAATATGCCTGGCACAGGGCTTTCCCAAAGTTTGGCGGAGGGATAAATGAATGAAAAGCAATAAATAGGGTATTTCAAATAATTCCAATAAAAATATTAAATGTGACTTTTAGTTAGTTGTTAGCATTCAGTATCGGTTAAAAAAAAAATCCACAGATACCTACCTAAGGGGGAGGGGGGCACTTTTTAGTCCTAAAATGATTCTACCTACATAATATAGAATTAAACATATTCATTAGAAATGCAAGATTAATTTGTACCTGATGAAAGAGCAGCCCATTCTTAGAACCACTGCTCACACAGCCTTACCTATCTGCTTAATGAAGTAGAGAAACTTAGCATAAAAGCAGCACGCAATTGTTTATTTTTTAAATTCAGTAGTGGTATGCACTACAACATTCAGCAAAATATGTTCTTATGTGCTCTACAATTTAGTTCCTTCGTAAAAATTAGACAGTACAGTGAAGAGGTTCAGACAGAGAGAATAAAATCAAATGCTTAGGCATCTTTCTTTATTTTAACGAAGAAATAGTGTCAATTTACTATAGCTCTTCTGCCCAGGACATTCTCCTACTACAGACCTTCTTCTCAAGATGTTCCTCACCAAAGCAACACAAATAGCATCCAACACCGCACATACACACAGAGAACTGAAATTTAACCCTGCTCCTAAATTATGTTGATAGGATATTAAATTGCAAATGTCTGCTTGAAGTCAGGAAAATAAAGTGAAGGAACTTGATGCAATGTGAGGCTACCCACGGCTGTTGCCCGTTAAGTCAAAGGCAATTATGTCTACTGAACAGAAAGCAACATTTAGTTGAAAAATTAAATAACAATGAAATCTGCTGAGCACAGACCCAGACCTAAAACAACTGTTTTGCTTTCATCCTTTATCAAGTGATCTTTAATTATCCCATGGTCTCAAGATCTTTTCCTCCTGTTTCCAGAACACAGAATGCTCACAGAAACTCAAGTTATTATCATTCTATGCTGAAATCACCAGCATTACCCCTAGCCCATTGTCATTTCTTTCCTTTTATTAATTTTTTTCAGGCTGATCACTAGTCTACTAGATAACCATGTTATAAACATGCTTAAAAGAGTTAAAAGAAATTCTAGACAAAATTAGTACACAGAAATGCTGAAATGCCATTAAATTCAGCCTGTAGAGAGATTTAGGTCTGGCAGTCTTGAATTCACATGTTGAAAATCTATAATCTGTTTTGAAAAAAAGAGCGCCTGTAAATACAAGTGAGTATGGGAACATCAGAAGATGAGGATATGGTCTCTTGTCGCCTGTCTTCATGGCATTTGATAAATGTTAAGGGTCATTAAATATGCAATCCATAGAAATTCAGAAATTTGATTCTCCTGAGACTCAGCAACCAGATGAAGACACTGCTGGTCCTGCGAGGCTGTTCCATTTGCTTCTACACGTCAGTCTAGGAATCCTCTTGGGATGACTAGTAATGAAACTGCCTTGTACACGGCACTTACGACATAGCCATCCAGCTCACCTCTCGACTGAACTGGGTCTAATACTAACTAGGTCTAACACAAGGCATTCTCGGGACCACTCTTTCACTACATGCCACAAGTTTCTTCTAAAACACTTTTGCTCACAGCCTGTGGGCAAAGAGCTCTTGCACAAGGGCAGAAAAACGTTGAAAATGCACACTTTCATAATGGTCATGCCACAGGCTTTGCAGTCGTAGAGTTTAGACTGGGATTCTAAACTTTGCCATTGACGGGTTGTGTGGTGGTGGTCAGGTTCAGTTACTTACCCTCTGAGCCTCAGGTTCCTCATTAGTAAAATGGGAGCAAAACCAGCATGTGTGAGAGGTTAAATTTGGTAATTTATTTGAAATTCTCAACACAGTACCTCGCAAGTAGAAAGCTGCTGATGCTACTACAACTGGCAGTAGTGGAATTATTTCTATTCTTACTACTACTACTCCACCAATAGCTGTAGGCCAATCTAGACATAGGACTCCATGTCCTTCCATAAAAAGATGCATTAATATTCTGAATTCAAACTGCATGTGAAGTTCAAGCTATTTAATAAGGGCAACCGTAAATTCCCCATGCCAATATTTTGAGATGACCATGTTTTTCAAGAGCACAGTCATTAGTAAAGCTGATCTGCATGGAAGCTAAACTAGATACATTCAGTGTTGCTACTCCCAGGAGGGCTTGTCATTGTTCTCCCAAAAATAGCAACTAAGCTTTTTGGGACAAAGTTGGCTGTTACCACTAGGAAAGACGACCCAACACTAGGAAACCAGCAAAAGATGTTCCATAATCTGAATATCTAGGAACTGAGTAGGAGATAGAGTCATTCACTATCAGTTGAAACTTAGAGGTGTTCTTAAAAAAAACAAACACAAAACAAAACAAAAAAAACCCACATACATCACTTGCATAGTCAAGCAGTGTGATCCTGAGTTAGTCACAAGTACCTGTTAGCCCATACCATTTAATCATTAATAGGTTAGACTTTGTGAATATGCACTTAAGTATAGTCCAAATCCACTGCTTATAGCCAATTAGCAAATGACTTGAGAGAATAGATCTTGGCAAAATCTTGACCCTGCCCCAGTTTATCAGCAAATGGTTGGTACTGATACATGGCAATAATCAGTAATTACTGAGGTATATTCCAAATTTAGTACTTTCAATGTACATAGTCCCTGAACATTTTCATAGCTCACAAAATGGTGCTGTACCCTAGCATTTCAAGAATAACATAAAATTTTACAGAGTTATTGTTTGTGGTAGGGTTAAAAGATAGAATGTGGAAGCATTTTAAGATTATCAGAATAATATGAAATTATCAGGTATCACAGTAAGAAAGAAAAGTAGGGTCTTCTCGTTCAGTTTTTCCACAAACAGAAACTCTGATGGAGTTATCTGACTGACTCCTAAGAGAAAGGTATTCCATTCTTCAGCTCCATGATGTGGGCACAGCATTCTTTCCCTAATGTAAATAGCTAATTACTTCCAAGTCAAGATTACACTGTATACACATTATACATAAACCTCTGTTAAATGTTATTCTCACACTGAGATTGGCAAGGAAAGCACTGGCAGAGAAAATGCCTAAGGCTAGACTCAAGTCTCAAAAAAGACAGCTGGACTTACCTTTAAAGTCAGCCGCCAAGCATCAAGCACATCTATAGATTAATCACACTGCAACTATGTCTGATAAACTGAAATTCACTATACTACTGAAAAAATAATACAGAAATATGGCAACTCCCAGTTTACTCAGCATGAGCTACTGAGGATACCTATGTGTCCACTAGAGGTGACCAGAAAGCCTTAATCAAGCATCTTCAGTAATACTGGAGAGCTATTCAAGAAGAGAGAGTTGAGAAAATCTCAAAATTAAGGAAGTGGTTTAGATTCACCTAAAAACTTTGCCTCACCAAAAATAGCTATGGTCTAGTTATTTGCCACAAAAGCTGTCAATCATTTTATTTCTGTGGTTGATCTGCATATACTTGCTGAATTAATGAACTTATGGTTCAATTACCATCACCACCGCCCCCCCCCCCATACACACACATACATTCAACTCAAGTTTTATCCTTCCTAATGAATTGTCTTTGAGCCAAGAAAAAAGGATATACAGGATAAGTAAGAACATTGTATAATGGATTGTGAAAGGAGACTAACTAGAATACTAAAGTTTTAAAAATGGCAGCAACCAGAAATTATGCACCTTTTACTGGAAGGATATCTCCATCTATGAAGTCTTGACCCTCTCCCCCCCCCCCCCCCCACCACACACACAAATCAAATCTGAATCTAATTAAGCTTCTAGATCTAGCTACTAATTTGTAGGACATACAAGGGAAAAGAAGTATGTGACAAAGGAACACAATGGAGATGCGGTCAAGAAAATCCAAACTCTCAGGAACTCTACAGGGCAGACAGTCTGGTTACTTCAACAGAAATACAGAAGGTTAGAAAAAAAAAGATTGAGTGAGAATCTACAGATTAAAAGACACTTGAAAGACATACAGTAAACTGTTAAATTTTATAAAACCATTGGAGAAAAGCACTTTGCAAACTAGTAACAGAGATAGAAAAAACTATCTCAGCACAGAAGCTATAAATGAAAGCTCACAGGTAATAGCATATTCAGTGATAAAAGTCTGAATGTCTGAATGCTTTTCCTCCATGATCAGGAACAAGACAAGAATGTCCCACTTTTGACATTTCTACTTCATAGAGTGCTATAAGTGCATTTAGGTTAAAAAAAAAAAAAAGAAAAGAAAGAAATTAGGTAAAAAATTAAGTAAATAAAAGGCATCCAAATAGAAAAGGAAGTAAAACTGTTTGCAGATGACATGATCTTCTATGTAGAGAACTCTAAAGATTCCACATACATACACAGAATCTGTTAGAACTAACAAATGAATTCAGCACAGTTATAGGATAAAAAACCAATACGCAGAAATCATTTCTATATACTAATGATGAACAATACAGAAAAGAATTTAAGAAAATGATTCAACTTACAATAGCACCAAAGGAATAAAACTTAGAAATAAACATAGGCAAAAGACTTGTACACAGTGTACTTGTACATTGAAAACTACCAAAATGTTGGTGAAATCAAAGAAGACCCAAATAAATGTAAAGATATTCAACATCCCCATGTTCACGAAGGGAAGACTTAATATTAAGATGTTAATAGTACCCAGTGGTTTATATATTTAATGTAATGCCTATCAAATTCTCAATAGCAGTTTTTTCAGGAATATAAAAATCCATCATAAAATGCATACGGAATCTCAAGGGAGTCTGAATAGGCAAAAACGTCTTGAAAAAGAACAAAGTTGGGTCTCACACTTCCTGATTTGAAAACTTATTACAAAGCCACAGTAATCAAAACAGTTTAGTACTGACATAAAGACAGAGATACAGAACAAGGCAATGTAACAGAGATTTCAGAAATAAACTCCTACTCATGCAGTCAAATGATTTTCACCAGGGGTACCAAGACCATTCAATGGGGAAATGATAGTCTTTTCAATAAATGGTTCTGAGAAAACAGGATATCCAAATCCAAAAGAATAAAGTTGGATTCTTACCTTGTTCAATACATAATATTTGAAAATTAACTCAAAATGGGTTAAAGACCTAAAAATTAAGAGTCAAAGTATAAAACTCTTCTGGGAAAAGTTTCATGACATCCCTGGATATTACATTAAAAGTATAAACAACAATATAAAAACAAGACTATGCCTGAAAACTTCTGTGCATCAAAGAACCCAATTAACAAAATTAAAAGAGAACCTATGGGTTGTGAGAAAATGTTTACAACTCATATATCTAATAAGAGGTTAATACCCAGGATATATAAAAAAAACTCTTACAATTCAACAACAAACAAACCCAAAGAGTTTGATTAAAAAATAGGCAAAAGGCTTGAACAGATATTCCTCCAAAGAAGGCATGCAAAGAGTCAACAAGCAAATGAAAAGATGCTCAGTAGCACTAACCATTAGGAAAGATGAATCAAAATCACAATGAGGTACCGTGTCACAGTCATTAGGATGACTATGATTAAAAAACAAAAACAAAAACAAAAAACTCCAGAAAATAACAAGGGTTGATGAGCATATAGCGAAGTTGGAACCTCTGCACTGTTAGTGGGAACAGAACATGTTACGGCGGCTATGGAAAACAGTATGTCAGTTTCTCAAAAATTTAGGCATAGAATTATGATGTGATTCAGCAATTCCATTTCTGGGTATATACCCAAAATAATTGAAAGCAGGGTCTCAAAAAGATATTTGCATTTAAAAATTTTTAATTGAAGTTTAGTTGACATACTAGTTTCAGGTGTACAAAAGCTTAAATAATAAAGCAAAAAAAAAAAAAAAAAAGAAAAAGGTATTTATATACCCATATTCGCAGCAGCCTTATTCACAATAGCTGAGATGTAGAAGCAACCCAAGAAATATCCAATAATGAACAACCAGAATGTGGTATACCCATATAATGGGATTTTATTCAGCCTTAAAAAAGGAAGGAAATTTTGACATATGCATACAATACCAATGAATCTTGAAGACATTATGCTACGTGAAATCAGTCTTTCACAAAAAGATGAGTACTGTGTGATTTTACTTGTATGAGGTGTTTAGAGTGGTCATAATCATAGAGACAGAAAGCAGAATGGTGGTTGCCAGGTGCTGGGGGTAAGGAGAGAAGGGGGAGCTGTTTAACAGACTTCCAGTATTGCATGATGAAGAGAGTCCTGGACACAGGTTTGTACAACAACGTGAATGTATTTACTACTACTGAACTGAGACTAAGGAGAGGCGCCGGGGTGGCTCAGTCAGTTGAGTGTCCAACTCTTAATTTTGGGCTCAGGTCATAATCCCATGATTGTGGGATCATGCCCTACGTGGGGCTCCATGTTGAGCCTGGAGCCTGCTTGGGATTCTCTCTCTCTCTCTCTCTCTCTCTCTCTGCCCCTCTCCTCCTCTCACACATGCTCTCTAATAATTAATTAATTAAAATTAAAACATGACTAAGGAGGTAGCATTTACATGATATGTATTTTACCACAACATAGAAATCAATAGGAAATGGAGAAATGTAACTATAGATTAGACATTTAATAAATTAAGAAATTCCTATTAATTTTCTAGATAGCTAAAGTACTGGGTACTATCTACTATTTCTATGCTAAAAAAATATTTAAATGTTTTTATTTATTTTTGAGACACAGAGAGACGGAGCATGAACAGGGGAGGGGCAGAGAGAGAGGGAGACACAGAATCTGAAGCAGGCTATGGGCTCTGAGTTGTCAGCACAGAGCCCGACGCGGGGCTTGAACTCACGGGCTGTGAGATCATGACCTGAGCTGAAGTCGGATGCTTAACCAACTGAGCCACCCAGGCGCCTCCAGCTAAAAAATTCTTTTAATGGAGTCTCAAATACATATTGAAATACATATTGAAATATATACAAATTAAGTAACATATCTGGGATCTGCTTTCAACAATCATAGGAGAGATCAGGGCAGGGGAGGGATGTGGTGAGGTTACAGGTATAATAAGATTACCTAGGATTTGATAATTGTTAGTTTAGAGGTGACACTGAGTTCCATTATGCTGTCCCACCTACTTTCGTGTTTAGAAGTTAGTATAAAAAATTTTTTAAAATATATAAAAAATATTCACCAAGACATGATTGGTTGTCTTTGGATAGTGCAACTATGAGTATTTATTTTGAAAATGTAAGGCACATTCAAACCATACTTTTAAAATGTCAAAAAAAATTATTTTTAAGTCAAAATTGCAAATGGCCTGCCAAGTTCCTCCATGTATTACCATTTATTGAAAAGAAGGTGCTATGACTGGCTTGGTAATCCTCACCCAGGCTTAAGTGATCTTTAGAATATACACAGAATCTATGTCAGACACTGCTTTGCCTGTGTTAGCTCTATTAATTTTTATCACATGAGATGTTTTTTTTTCCATAAAACCAGGAAGCTCCTACATCTGTAATTGAAGCCACAGGACCTATGTCTCATACATTGAGGACTGGCGGTGTCACATTGCATGCTGATCTGCTGCAAAGGAGAATTCCCAGTGTAATTTAAGAATAGCAGTAACCCTAGAAGCATCTCATTTAGGGCCTCTGGCATTTACTTTTTGGTTGCATGGCTCCCATGGATCCTGATTTTTTTTTTCTCATCCACAGTACTAGCTTTATCATTTGGCACTCCACTATTGGCTATTTCTTACTACTAGTTAATGCTTGTCACGACTAACACAAGGAGACTTGTTTCTTTCCTAATATTGTTATTCCTTTGGAGATTCTGTGGTTTGACATAAATTTTGTGGATTTATAGTGGCATTAGTTTAGAACGATTTTGCCCCGATGACAGACTACTGTTGAAGATTCACTCATTCTCCATCAATAGCCTCCATCATTAATTTATAAGCTCCCTGCAGGCAGGAATTGTGGCTAGCACCACTATACTAATATACAATCATTGTTCAATAAATTATGAAAGACTGACTTTCTGAATGACTTGTTAATGTCAGGCCAGGAAACAAAGGGTGGGTGGCCAGGTGTGTATCTTGCGTGCTGTAGCCCATATGACATGGGAGGTTTTGTGTGTGCAACGTGAGAAGGGTGCCATTTGGTAGTACAGTTTTCTGAATTACTTCATGGACATTTTGAGTGATCATTGCCCACAACTAAACTAGTGCTATAAGGATAACGTACTGACTGAAGGCCTTCTATTATGACAAGTTCTTCTGATAGAGTCTTAAACTTGAGGTGGTCCTGGCATGGAGACCACGTGGTATTAGCAGGGTACCTTAGCCAATAGGGACACCAGGCTGAATTCCTCCAGGTCCCTGCTCCTAGTTGTGGGGGGGAGGGGGCAGCAGTGGGTAATTTCCTACATGACTTTTGCTTTATTCCAGGGACCAGGTTGAAGTTCATGCTTCTCAGATTATTTTGTTGCCCTTTTAGGTGGAGAAATATAATAGTTACATCTGCCTTGCTAATTCCGTTATTTGTATATGATATTTGATCTTAACTATCTTTTAAGTAAGCGCTGCAAAAAATATATGAAGGGTCATATGCACTCATCCCCAATTCTCACTTCCTAGCTTCAAATGGCAATTTAACCTATTTTTAAGGCCAAGCATGAACCATCCCCATACCCACCCCTCTCTCTCTCTCTCTCTCTCTCTCTCTCTCTCTCTCTCTCACACACACACACACACACACACACACACACACACAGAGTCTGATTCAAAATTATTTTCTTAACCTATTTTCATTTACTTTCTCAAAAATTGTACTTTTCAGAGTGTCTGAGTGTCCGT
Organism: Panthera uncia; assembly: GCF_023721935.1. Classification (NCBI taxonomy): domain Eukaryota; kingdom Metazoa; phylum Chordata; class Mammalia; order Carnivora; family Felidae; genus Panthera; species Panthera uncia. Next base: position 61,339,475 of record NC_064812.1, on the reverse strand, counting down.
GGTCCTTTGAGCCTCAAAATAGAAAGTTTAAAGAAAACCTATTTATCTCTTCTTGGGACTTTTGAATAGGATCTAGAATGTTTTCTGAATATAAAAATAAAATACTTTCTTCTTTCCCTAGAAATCTTAAAGCTAGCCATTCACCTAACCATAAAAATATCCCTTCCTTTCATGTCAAAGATACATCCCTTTTAACACATTCCTTGTATTAAAAGATATATCCCTAGATTTTTAGTTTTAAAAATGCCACAAATGCCAAATATTACATCAGATCATGTACAGTCCAAAGAGAATAACCATGTCACTTCAATTTTACTCTAAGAACAACTAAAAAAATCATACCAAATGTTAATAAGGAAGCAATTTCTTTTTATTGCTTAGATATACTGGTAAAGCAGTAAGAAAAAAAAATCATTCCTCTTTTTAATGTAACTCTGGTTCCTACTGACACACTCTTGTATATTTTGCCCTTTTATTCCTTTTCTTTTACTATCTTATTTTTCTAAACTGAAAAGAAAAAAATAATAATGGTAAAATAAGCCAAGCAAACACAAAGGCAATTGAAGTTTGTCCAACTTAAATTCTTTGAGACCTTTAAGAAATATTTTAACACCTAAGTCACTGTTCCACTTTTAGATAGCTACAGCATTCTGAATTAGTAAATGGGTTCTACAAAGTACATACTGTGTTGGGGATTTATTTTGGGGGAACTTAAAAAAACAATAGTATTACTTTTAAATTTTAATCTATTACTGTTTTTAATTTATAAGCACATTTTAAATATGTGATAAACATCTTTTGTATCTCTCCTTTTTCAATATGTACCCCATTACATTTAGAAGATCAAATCTATACATGCTCCTTACATCTATGAGATCAAATCTACACACACTCCTTACCTCTATGAGATCAAATCTACACAACCCCTTTCTATTTTGGATCAAAAAAAGATATATCCTATTTAAACAACTGCTGTTTAAAGAATTAATCTTGGGCTAGAAAGAGTTACTACAAGGTGGTTCAACGATTTCAAAAGTACAACTAGTTCCTCAGGATATGGTACTTGCATTTTGAGGTTGTAGAACAAAGGATAAGGTTCCTAAATTCTATCTGTACTGATCCTACGTGGGCAGCTAAGCCTCCCCCGGCCAGCAATTACTCTGTTGTAGTGGCCCAGTGAGGTGTGATGTTAACAACGCGCACAGGTTTATGAGGATTTGTTGGTCAATGTGAAAATCTTATAAAGTATGCTCAAGTTGACAACACATCTTTGGGCAGCATCAGCCAAATGAAGGCAAAAATACCTGTTTTGGAGCCCTTCAACTGGTCCTTATTTAGAATGCTAACATTACAACCACAAACAAGGCCTGGATGTCATTTAAAATAAATTCTCATTCAGGATCTTTCGTTTTGGGGGAAAAGAAGTTGAAAAACAGGAATGGGCACTCTGAGTACAAGAGGGGCCTATTTTCAGGGCCCCATGCTGGCTGCTCATCAGGGATGGATGAAAGATAAGATTCGGAAAATGAGCTTCCTTATCTGAGAGAAGCGAAAAATGTATGCAAAAATGTTATTTCTTTTAAAAAATATCTCTGGAAGTGTTATGTAAGTGATATATACAACCTGTGAGACCCAAAGTTTTCATTGTCTTCTTTCCACCTGTCTAACGTCATCAATATGATCAATGGAATATTAACTTTTTGTAATTTTAGAAGCTCCTATCCCTGAGCAGCCGACATGAAATGCCAAGTTTTAAGAGTTGGGTGTAGTTTTGATGCCAGTTAAAGAATAATGTGGATTACCATGAGAGAGTGTGTACACATGAAAAATAAACCACGGTTGAACTACTGACTGAATGATTAAAACAAAACAAAACAAAACAAAAAAAACAAACCCCAACTTGTGGTGGGGCTAATCAGGTCATTTTTACTGATTAGACATGTGACACCCGACTGCTTTAATTTTCTCCTTACTTCAGAGACTCTCTTTCAACATCATGAAAAGAATACCCACGTGGAAAATAAGAAAAAGAGCTTCACCATTCCGAAGATTAATTTTGATTGTGGAGAAAGCCCAATGAATCCCAAACATGGGACAACAGCCAAGCAGTGGTACAAAGTGGGAGGGAGAAGAATAAAACCACAGGAGACCCAGCCAAATTGGCCTCAACACATAGGGACCCACGCAGTGCCAACGAAAGCCTAAACAGCTAATCCAATCCAAAGACCTATCTAGATTTCATTTGTAACCACTCTCCTATCTCTCTCTTTCCTAGTGTTACAGCCATTTCCTTAGGCCTCTTTTTATTTCCTACCAGGAGGACTGTGATAATCTATTGTGCTATCGGGCTAATCTTCCAAATTGTACAATTCCATCATATCACTCCACTGTTTTAATACTGTTCATGGCATCCCCACACCTACAGCACAAAATTGGGACACTCAATGCTCCCTGTGATACTCCTTTGAGGGCGATGGACCAATCACAAGACTAGCCTGTATTCCTGATGTTTTCCGTTACTAGATGTACTGCCTTGGGCCAATCATTTAATTTTTCTGAGCCATTTCCCTCAATGGTTATGCTCTGCCCCACCTGTCTCTCTGCTTCCTGCAACAACAAAACGCTGTATTCCTTACTGCCCACTCCCTTCTCTGAATCCCCACAGTAAGCAAAAGCTCTTATTTATGGAGTGCTTGTAAGTATTTTTCTATGTGGCTTACATAGTTCTCCTAATAGTGTTGTGATTGCTTTCATTCTATAGACAGAAGATTAAGATGAACCGAGTGAGACTCAGAGATACAAGGTGCTTTTCCTGAGGCCACAGAGCAAAGGAGGTCCCAAGCTAGTGGGGGCAGGCTGGTCATCATGGTTGGGAAGCTGTGATGCTTTATGTTCAATCTTTGCATTCTCTTTCACAGGCCTGAAGAAAAACAAGGCCATATGCAATAAGGGAGCAGGAACACACATTTCACTCACTGACAGCGGAAGGGGGTTGCAGTTAGGGAAAGAGAACAACCGTCAAGATAAGGACGAAGAAATGAATGGAGGAGGATCTTTCAGCTGATAGTCAACAACACTGTCTTTTTGAGACCAATGAAAAGTGGAAAGCAAAACGAGAAAAAAGAAAAAAGCTTTTTTTGAGTTTAGATTCCACGTCATTCCGTAGTATGCAAAAGTTATACTTGAAACCATGAATTACTTCATCGTTTTGATCTAATTCAGCACTTGATATGCAGAGAAAACATAAAATCAGGAAACCTTGCTCTGGGATTGAACTGGCCACTCATGATTCTTGGGCACACGGGTCACACAGTCGTCGGGCATTGCTCTGCTGCGGTGGGAAGTGTGCTTTGGGTTTTGCTCACTTATCAAATAGTTCTTCCCTGACAACTGTGGTTGCTGCTGCCCCCCTGTCACCACAACACACTCTCTGTTTCTTCCTGGGCACACAGCTAGGCTACATGTATTTCCCAGCCTCCTTTGCACCGGGCCACGAAAGCCTGGTCCATCTAGTCTCCCATCCATGCTCCTCCTGCTTTTTTTCTCCCTGTGGGTTAGAAAGCTTAGGACAGTGATTACACAAGCCTCAGAAGCTGGACGTGAGATGGCACAACCATTATCAAACCTTGCCTAAACCAAGTCACCTGGAAAATCCACTTGAGACCATAAAATAAGAAAGAGATCCATTTCTGTGGTCATGACATATGGGGCCTATTTGTTACAGCCATTTCACCTACCCTAACAGATTCCTGTGCTGGCTTGTGCTTCACTGGGGGCCCAGATACAGACACACAAGATCTGCACTGAGTTTACAATCTAGTCGGCCAAAGTGTGGGTGTCACTGAATTGTCCTGGTGTCCTGGGGGCAGGGGCAAAAATGAATCAACACAAAGTTCAGAGCAGGATCTAGAGTAGAGGCAGGCACACTTCTTCCTCTAAAAGGACAAATATTATAGGCTTTGCAGTCCATATAAAGTCTCTGACACATATCCTTTCTCTTTTTCATAATCCTTTAAAAATTTAAACAACATTCTTAGCTTGAAAGACCTACAAAAACAAGCCATAAACCAGATTTGGCCCATGGGAGATGGTCTGTCAGTTCCTAGCCTAGACCCTTGGTCTAGATTTTTTAAATCCCCAGGAAGAAAAATATCTCATGACATATGAAAATTACATGAAATTCCAATTTGGAAGTGTAATTTTTATTGGAATACAGATACATTTATTTGTCTATTGTCTCTGACTGCTTTTGCACAAGTAGGGCAGTGCTGAGCAGTTACGAAGGTACATGGCCCATAAAGCTTAAAATGTTTATTACTTGACCCTTTAACATTTTTGGTAAAGGCGCAGGTAATAAATGTTTGCCAACCTCTGGTGTGGAGCTTCCAATAGAGAGATTACTCTGTTTCCGTACCCAGATCCTCTATAACCCAAGGAGGACACTAGATGTCCACTGCTTTGGTGCCATGCCAAGAATTCCACATGTATACCAGCCACCATGGAAGAAGATCATGCCTCAAAAGATTTTGGAGTTTAGTGTTTCATTCTGAAACAGGGTTTAGAAGAGCAACCTTTACCGGTTAGTGGGAGTGTTCTAATGAAATGGGCTCAGAGCTGTTTTCCCTGCTCAACGTCCTGAATGATTACAGTATCTACTCACTAGGGAGGCTTAGCTGACCTAAATTCATACTGGCAACTAGCATCCTTCTAGAAGCCTGGTGCAGTATATAACTAATGTTTAGACAGCATATACAAGATCAATCAGTGACATATGCTGTTTTCTTTATTGAGTCATTGTTATTAATAAGACATACAGCTGGGCCCTTTAAGTTCAGGACACAACTTAGATCCCTCTTCCTCTGGCTTTACTGAGATATAACTGACACAACTGAATTCTTAAAGCAATTCTGAAAGTCAAGTGGCTAGTTTTATAGAAGAGGAAACTAGGGCTCAGTGTGAATAAACAATTTACTCCAGCTCAAAGAGCTGAAAAGTCAGAGCTTGGGTTTGAGGCTAGATCTGTATGAATTCAAATCTGATGCTTTCTATCACACCATAGGCAGATCTCCTATTGGTACTTCATAAATCTATTTTTTCATATCTATTAATTTATTTTGAAAAAGAAAAAGAGGAGGGAGATGGGCAGAGAGAGGAAGAGAGAGAATCCCAAGTAGGTTCTGTGCTGTCAGTGCAGAGGCTGATATGGGGCTCAATCTCACCAACCATGAGATCATGACCTGAGCTGAGACCAAGAGTCAGAGGCTGAACCAAATGAGCCACTCAGGCTCCCAGTACTTCATAAATTTAAAGGTATTTCTACACGTTACTCTTGGCCACTACACAGGATTCGAGGTTTTGTTTTGTGGTGGTTGTTGCTTTGACCGTCAAGTTTCAACTATGTTACAACAGAATTAGTATTTATTTTATACCAGACATTTGGTCTCTAACCTCTTCCAAGACTGAGTGTCCTCATCTGTAAAATGGGCTTGGCAGTAGCAGTTTCAGAGTTCTAATGTTGAATTAAACAAGTATGGGGTACACAGGAAATTCTTAATAAGCCGGGCCTCCAGTTGAAAATGCTAAGCTTTATGCTGTCTTAAGTGTTCATGTTTAGGCTTCTGTGTACAATGTGGAGTAAAGCTCAATGTCTTTAGGACCTGTTCTAGCCCAAATCCATATCAGACACCGGTGTTAAGAAACAATAAAAATAAAGTAGTGAAACCATGAAGCTGTTGGCTATAGGTATCTTGGGGAGTCCTCCCACAAGGTGGAATCATGCTTGGGACATCAACACAACACTTACTTGAAATGTAAGTTTGGGGTATGTGGTTCAGTATTAACAATAGGACTATACTGTCTATTTTTAAAAGGGCATTCAATGAAAAAAATCAAAACTAGTTTTCTTCAGTGAAATTGAGGAGTATGGATTTCGTTTGAAAGCAACTTTGAAAAACGCATTAAACAGCAACAACAAAAAAGCCAGGATGGATATTTTTAACAACAGCCGAATGTATGGTCACATACCAGGGACTTCATTTTCCTGCTATTACACTTTTGCTTTTCTCTTCCCTAGCCAGGCCTGTCATGTACCCAGCAGCCTCTTTTTGTTCCCATCACCTTTGTTACAAAACACTTCCTTATAATGCCCGACATGCCTGCTTCCCACAGCTAGAATTACATGGAAGGTGGGACATTCTCAAACTTTTTTTGTACATATTGCTGTAACATGCCCTAATTTTGCATTATATCAACCAGATCCTGTATCCCCTTACTGAATGGCCTACTCATTGGGTCGCCTAAGCTATTGTGACTAAGCTACTTCTCAAGTATCTGGTTCCCATAGAGACAGAAAAGCTATCACATGGTCAGGCATTCATTTCTTTATATGCCTGTAGAGTAAGGAAGGCCCAACCACACGCTCCCTTCACAATGCTTGGGGACGCCACTGAAACTATGTTCCAAGAAAGAAGGCTTGCCCTTCAACTGCCTTAAGACTTCTCTCCCTAGTGCCTTGAGGAATGAAAAGGGGGCAAAGTTCTCCAATGAGCTTGGTTATTATCACTGTTTGGAAGGATCCTTGTTGAAACGCACAGTTTTACAAGGCATGATTACCAGATTTGAGAGCAAAATCTTCCCGTCTGTAAAGTTCTCTAATAAAGAGAATAAACAAGCTTCTTTGCATGCCTCAGGCTACAACTCAACATCCTCAGCAATGTGTCTTCAGAAGGGATGCCACATGACATCGAGACAACAGGTGGTTAGCACAAAGAGGGTGTTCACAAATATTTAGGATGAAATCACACTGAGAGTATCTGAGGAACTTCTGATCCTGAGCTGTGTACTGTCACTAAACCTGTCATCTGAAGGCCTGTCCATTTCCTCGTGTCCCAGGCTCACCTTCCATCCACCTTCTTGCCTGATCCAAGTGGATGTCTTCCCCATCTCAACAAATACATGACTAAGCTGCCCAGCAGCTCAGGGAAAAACAAAAACAAAAACAAAAACAAAAACAAAAACAAAAACAAAAACAAAAACCTGGGAATGATTTTTTCACTCCTCTTTATTACTTACTGTGCACCGGCCCAAACCAAATCCTTTGCAAATCCTATTTCTCTACTTGCAACAGAATCCAGGATCCATTGAGTTCTCTCCATCTCTATTGCTAGTATATCGAGTCACCCCCAAAACCACTTTGTTCCCCAGTCTTCTCTCCCCATCATTAATTGTCCACAGGCAGCCAAAATAATGTAAAAATCTAAATCAGATCTTGCCATGTCTTCCCTTGAAGTCCTCCAATGAGTTCATATGCCATGTGTAACGACATTGACCCTCCTGACATGGCTCACGCTTGCCCTCATCCTGGCCCACATCTTGACTCGGCATCTCCATCACTGAGCTCAGCCACCTGGCCTCTGTCCCTCAAACATCAAACCCTTTCCTGCCCCGCCTTCATTGCTTCCTCTGCTTAGAACTCTCTCGTGATGGTCACATTACCAACCAGCCTTTTAGTCATTTGGACCTCAGGTTCAAATCAAAGTCATGCTCAGGAAGACCTTCCCCAACCAGGCTTCCTGAAATTAGTTTCTCCCTGACCTCTGTTAACTTATATTTAAATATTTCAGATCACCTATAAAGACTATAGACACTTGGTTTTTGGAAATTATAGAAGATAAAACTTTTCATCACATGCCTTAGTATGAGAAAACTATACAAACTAACAAACAAAATACTATTTGATGAAGCCTCAAAATACTAATGGTTGACACTTTTAAAAATAAAATTTGTGGTACTTGTTTTGTTTAGATATCGTTGAGAATCTGAATAAGAAAGTCTAAGCTGCCAGGGGTTTCTAGGTTAGGTGTGAATGCGCAGACCAATAATTTGTGGCCAGGGACTGACATGAGGTCATTAGGTCACGGGATGCTCACCATCTTGCCCTAAGCTGGCCCTTTTCAGTGGTGAACAAAGCCTTGATCAAGTCAACTATCAATTTGGCCTTTAATGAGAAAGCTCTTAAAGACTGGAGACTTTCTGGATGGTTTTCAAATGCTGGTATTCTAAGCGGATGCTCTTTTCAATACTTTTGTGTGAGTTCCAGGAGCCAGCTTTCTTCCTTAGGAGTTAGTTGGAGGGACCTTAAAATAGTTAAGAAAATCTTTGAGATTCTTCCTACTAACCACACATTGACATTTCATCTATTAATTTTTAGCTTTTAAGTAGTAATTTTTGTAGAAATGGGAATGGTAATAGTACTCATAGAGGGAATAATACAAAAAAACACCACAGCTAATATTTACTGAATCCCTATTATGTGCTGGCCACAAAGCAGAGACTTTGTTTGAATGACTAATTCTGTGGCTTTATTTTTTTAATTATACTATATTTTTGTTAACTGTCTTCTTCTCATAGAAACTCTAACCATAAGATGGGGCATATTGTGTTTTACAGATATCTTATTTCTTCTTATTAAATTTTTTCATGTTTATATTTGGAGAGACAGAGCACGAGTCAGAAAGGGGCAGAGAGAGAGGGAGACCCAGAATCCTAAGTAGGCTCTAGGTTCTCAGCTGTCAGCACAGAGCCCAACACAGGGCTCCAGCTCACAAACCATGAGAATATGACCTGAGCCGAAGTCATACGCTTAACTTACTGAGCCAGCCAGGTGCCCCCAGATATCTTATTTCTAAATTTTTTTTTAATATTTATTTATTTTTGAGAGACAGAGTGAGACAAAGTGAGACTGGGGGAGGGGCAGAGAGAGAGGGAGACACAGGATCCGAATCAGGCTCCAGACTCTGAGCTGCCAGCACAGAGCCCAACGCGGAGCTCGAACCCACAGACTGTGAGATCATGACCTGAGCTGAAGTCGGAACGCTCAACCGACTGAGCCACCCAGGTGCCCCTCTAAATAGAAATCCAAAGGGTGGAATATTCTGGAATATTTTTGCTCTTACAAACGTGCATATTTTCCAGCCTTTTTGGGGGGTGGTATATGTAACTTCAGGGTTATGAGAAGGAAAGCTTCACTATAATGCTCAATGGATAGTTCATCAAATTTCACTGTCAAACTATACCTACAGGGCAGGCACTCAATATACGTTTATTGAAATAAGTATTGTTTGAAAGAATGGGTACCGGGATAAAATCTGTAATGAGAGCATGATGCACGTTTTGTGTTTTAACATTTAATTGCGATGAACAACCAGAGTCACCAAGACACAAGAATTCAGTTCCTAAGGCTCTGAACCGATATCTTCACAGATTTAAAACCTGTAATATTGTTTCTTTAATGATGGAAAAAAATGAGAAATATCGTATTCACATATTCAATTACCTATAGCCACTTTAACTAACATGGTTTTGGTGTGGGAAAGGTTCATGAAGCCACCAAGGAAGAGATCAAAAAGAATTTCCAAGGATTTGGGGAAACCCGAAAACAGAACACCGAGGCTGAATTTCTACTCACGGAAGGTTGTCTGTAATATTATTTTTTACCTACCACACCAGAGGTAAGTATTGTAACAACTTAAACATTGATGTATTGGTCCTATTGTCATTCAGAGGCCCAGTTTTATATACCATTCACATAGATTTAACTCATAGCAAAGGGACTTTTAAAGACATTCTTAACAGGTGTTTTGAAAATAAAATACTAACTCGGCTAATCACTGAAGACAAGAACATGTGAAATACTGGCTCCCCCGAATATGTTGTTGCGAATAAAAACCAACAAAATTGAATGACTCACATAAAAAATATAAAACAAAATATTTTTCCATATAACCTATATGAAAACGATCTCCTCTTGCTCATTTATATGTTTTTGCCTTACACATATATCTGTATCCATAAATTCAGTTGTTCTCCAGTTCATATTTTAAATTTATTATTTAAAGTTAAACCACATCCCTGTCTGGATAAAAGTTCAATTCTAGACATATATACTCTAAAGAAATTAAAAACTGATGTCTCTCGGTACTCACCCTCCCATATCTGTTGGCATAGGACCCAGTAAGCAAGGAATGGAAAACAATGATGGTCTCGTCCAAGTCCCAGATGAACACCCTCTACAAAGGAAGAACCAAATCAGGATGTCTTTCCCTTGGTTGAGAAACCTGTGATTCAGTTAACTTCAACATAAATAAGCAGTCTTGAAATAGAAGACAAAAGAAAAATCTGAATTTTTTAAAATGTTTTAAAATACAACTCTTCCAAAGAGTATCTCCCAGCTTTTCTCCAGTTATAACCTCAGATGGTGTGTAGAACAATTATATTAGTGACATCGATACAAGCATGGGCAAGAAATAATAATGTATGTCCTTTCTACTTCTGAACTGAAGATTCACAGTTCTCCCTTCTGAAAAAATGAAAAATGAGTTAAAACTAGTCTGTTCACAACTTATTGAGACAGAGCGGGGGCAATCAGTCAAACATCATTCCATTTTTCTTTTTCTTATCTCTTCTCTCTGCTTATTAAAGTGTTAAAATAACAAATCTTATGTTTCATTTTTGTCAAGCCAACTGTTAAAAAAATTGCACATAAAACCTAAAACTTCACATCATCTACTCACCTTATGCTACCTTTGGACTGTTATCATGCAGTTGGGTTATATATTGTTCCTGCCTGTTTTCTTCAGATTATAAAACTTAGGCAGACACATCACATGTGCTCTTAACACACTCTTGAGATATTTGGAATTGGATTTGAAGGAATTCATTTCAAAAACGTCTTTGAGATGCCACAAAGGCTTCTGAAGTGTACATTTCTTCTTCTCCTTTCCACTCACACCAGTATATATTCATACACATAGTTCTGCTGGGAAATTTTCATCTTTTCAGCCAAAATAATCATGTTTCCCACCATCAGCTTTCACTTGGCAAAACCCAGAAACTTAATTGCAGTGGATTCAAAGCTATGAAATCTACCCTTTAAGGTTTTATTTAATCCCTCCTGCTTTTGAACTCCACCAAAACAGGTCTCATAAGACAATTGCCATTTCAGTTTAGAACATCCCAGGTTTTCCTTTCTCATATACCTAAGTGTGTCTTTAATTTTCAAAGTGGATTTTATTAATCACTTTTAGTATGACACTTAACTGAAATGGCAACGATATAGAGCAGTACAAGAGAATTTTGTTCAAGCAGAATTACATACTTTACTGTATTTCTTTAGAGAGAAATAACCGGATGCTTTGCACGTAGTTAAAATGGAAGAGAAAACAGAAATAATTGTTTTTACTTACAATTAACATGAAAGAGGAAAAAAAATGCTTTACTTACAATTAACATAGGGAAAAAAAGCAGGAACAAAAGCATTTGGGTATCTTGATCACAGCGTATTTACATGGCGTGTGTACAGAACCATCATTTAACTACCAAGATACCTTGTTATTTACTAGGTCATTGTCAATGACATACCTCAAGGTCAGAATCTGGGGGAGGTGAAGGATTATTGTTTCTTCGGCCCCGTCCACGTGACTTCCCATCTGAACCTCGACGCAATCGATCGGAGTCTGAATCTTTAATGGGTGTTGATGGGCTGTGGATTGTACTGTACTCTGCAGAAATACAGGAAGGTCTTTTATCTTCTGGTTCTATTACCATGGTGTCAAGATCAACCTTGTTTCAACTCATGGGGAAGTCTGAAGAGCAAAGCGCATTTCGTTCTGCTCACATTCATTACCTTTTACTTGCACTGATAAAAAATGTATGAGATACTTGATTCCAAGAATGCACTCTTTTGAAAGAAACGCGTGATCAGAAATGAATAAAATTTAAGTGAAAGTGTGGAAGACAGCAGGTGGAAAACTAGTTGCCTAGTTTCTCTTAGTGGTTCTCCACAAGTAGACAATGCTCCCTCAACCCTATTTCCACATCCATCTCTCTCTCTCTCATTCCACAAACAGTGTCTGGCCATGCTGAGAGGTTCACACATTTGCCTTACTAACTGCTCTCCCACCTACAAAAAGGCTCCTGGTTCACAGAAAGAAAAGAAGAATCAGCTCTGGGGCAGGAAAAACCAAATCACCAGGCAGATTTTTCTTTGAAAATTTCAAAAATCTCCTTTTTTCCCCTCATTTTATGTGAGAACAAGGGAGTGATAAGATAAGGAAGAATAGATATATGGGCAATGCCCATACTCTGCACAGCATCTGTCTCAGTCTCTTTGAACCAAAAATCTCAAACGGACAGCACATTCAAATTGCTCACCTGGGTAACTCAGAGAAACCATGGAAATAATTACATAGAAAATACAAAATAAAGAACAACTTCCAACCAGCTAGAAGAATGGCTAAGTAGTGACTGTGGAGTTGGGGGAGGGGGAACTCTTACCCTATTTCCAAATGAACAACAATAACAACAAAAACCCTAATACTTTTTTTTATCTGATGTTCACACATCAGACAATTTCTACTCCCCCTCCCAAATTCCAGATGTGCCCAGTGTGTTGCCTTTCCTCCCCAAACTCTTTGCCAGATTTCTCTCCTAGATATGGGTTGGAATCTCTCAAGCTAGTATGAGGAATGGTAATTCTCACTGAGATGCTGTTGATACTAAATCTCAGCAAACAGAAAAGTATTGAGGACAAGTGAATATCTGGTAGCCTTTGTTATTGTACTATCGTCCTCAACTGTACCAACAAGGCCAGCCACGTGTCCAACCATGTGGTCTCAGTATTACTTCCAAGTTTAAGCCTTACGAGTCTGGATGGATAGGAATGGACTTTGACAGAGTAAATTCCATTTCTAAATCACATGGAACAGCCCTATACCTCTTGTTTAATTTTAAAACCTCAACAGATTCCTATCACTTTTAGATGAGACTTTATGTCCTCTGCAATAGCAAACAAGACAGCAAATTTCCTCATATAGACCAGTCACGGATCCTTGTACCAAGATGCCACCATAATGGCACAGTTAATTATGGCCAGAAGGTCCAGAACAACTCCACTCCCTAGGTCGACATACGTAGTTACAAGGGATGCATTTTTGAGCTAACTCACTCACCTTAGGAACTATTAGAATACAGTGCTGGCTGGTTACAGTTTAATGTTTTCGAAATCCACATTAGATCTTTTTCTGGCAGAGGCAGATGACTGTGGCATCTTCTCCTCAAAATTTTCCAAACCAAGCATCTGTCTTCCAAGTTTTATAGAGAATTAGGAGCTCCAAATAAATATGTATTTTTAAGGAGCTCAGTGCGTTCGAAGTTGTGTTTGGAGGAAAAAGGCTCGACCTCCCTTTTCTTTGACAATTCTGTAACTACACCTCCGTGCGAACCTGGACAGCCACCATCTAAGACAGAACGCGTGCCAATCTCTCTATAGTAATGTCAAAGCAGAGCATTTGCTTTCAACGGTCACAACTGGCATCTAAATTTGACTCGTATTTCGAGTACTTGACTGCAAAGTCCATCTTGAACTGTGAGCTCTCCAACCTTTGAAGTTCATATTTGACAAGAAGCTAAAAGACATCAAACAACACATCTTATCACATTCTATCTCTTGCCTTGACTTCCAGGTAGTTTAGGGTTAATTTTGTCCTCCAAGTAGTTGACCTTTACTTAGGTTTTCTCAGTCTAGATTTCCTATTGATTGCCAATTCCTTTAGTTCTTGGTGTGTATTTCCTTATCCTTGTGTTAAACCCATTTAAATCTTTAAAAAATAATATTCCATCCCCCCTTTTTTGGAAACAAGTGATAATTAAATTGATCACTCACTTCTATAAACCTCCCTACCAAAGAAAAGAAATTCAATGAGTAAAGTATACAGGTAGATTCTTAAGTCATCTTATCTAAAGTTTTTCCAGGTGGAGAAAAAGCTCTAAAATATGAACAATATGATACCTTTAAATATTAACACACACACACACACACACACACACACACACACACACACAACCTTACAGGCCTCAACTTATTAGAAGGAAGATAAAATTTAATAATGCAAGCCAGATTAAAAAAAAAAAAATCTCTTCCTCTTTGTTCTATGAGGTGGGATTAAATGCTTCTACTCTCCTAACCAGCTTTGCTGACTCTAACTATTCTCTTTCCTTCTATTAGTACAAAACAACTCAACAAATAATTTAATCTTCTAATCCACTGACATCTCATGTTTCATTAAAACCCTTTCAAAATTATTCAACTTTACCCCCACCGAGATAATGAATGTAAAAATACTCAGAAGAGCATTTATTTCCTCTAACAATGATTACATGCCTACACTCTTCCGGGCACTGTACTAGGAGGCTGAGGTATAATGATGTGCTATATAGATATGGTCTCCTTGGAGCTTAAAATTCAGAGGAAGGCACTGATTTGTGGACAAAAATAAGAGATTAGAAAACAACATAGAAAGGGCTATGGCATGGGAAAGGTAGAATGCTGAGAGACCACGGGGCAAGTCTATACAACATAGATTTACAGGATTATAGAAGCTTCCTGAAGATGGAAGACAAAGCTACCAGTAAAAATGGAGTATAAATGTTCTCCAGAAAGGCACATGAGCATGTGTGTTGGTGGGGAGAGGGGAGAGAGGGAGACAGAGAAAGAGAGAGAAAGCATGCGCATGAGCATGTTGAAGAACTGAAAAAAAACCAAAAAACAAAAAACCAAAAAACAACCAATCTGACTGACTCTATAGAGGAAAGGTACAGAGAAGAGGTGGAGTTACAGGCAAAGAATTCAGCAAGGGAGTGATGGGAGCAAATTTACACCTTAGATAGAGGACTCTAGCCAGTGTGGCGAGGTAGTGGAGGCAAGTGAAGACTGAGAAGGGGAGACCAGCCAGGAGGATAATTCAGTGACGGTGTTGGCGGCCCATGCAGGTAGTGGACATAGGGAGAGCTACAGATTTGAAGTGTCACTGAGAGGGAAATCGATAACTAATCAGATAAGGGAGGAGGAGGTGCTCATACCAGTGGGTTGGCAACTGGGAAGATGAATAGAACCATGAGGTCTGGGATTTGAGAAGAAGGGCTTATAAAGAAGTGTGTAGATGAGCATTTAAATTCTGCTTTGGACATCTTGAGCTTGAAGAATCTGTGGTATTCACGATGTCCAGCAGGCTGTTAGACTGCCCCATGAGGGATGGGTTTAGGTTTGGAAATTGATGGCACATAGAATGCAGTTAAAGAAATGGCTGCCATTAAAGACATGGAGTGTGTGCAGAAGGGACGGGCAGGGAAAAATGGGTGCGGGGTGAGGAGGAAAACCAAGGTCAGTGTGTTGTAGAAGAAAGGGTGGGTCAGGAAGGAGACAGTGATCAATAACTTCAGATCAGCCAAGGGATAAGGTAAAGTGAACATTGAATCCAAGCGAACTTTGGATTTACAGTCAGTTAAGATCTTGGCACACAAGGCAAAGTACAGATTTGAGAAGTATTTAGGAGGTAGATTGGTGGGATTAAAAAGGAGAGCTCAGAAGGTACAGGAGTAAACAGGGGTTAAAACTCCTGACATGCTACTGAAGACCCTAAAATGGCCACATTCAATTACTTGAAGTTCTTCATGGTATTTCACTTCTCTGTGACCGTGCTGACCACTGGCCCCTCTCACCTGTGAACACATCAGAGTAATGTGACTTCCCTTTCTTCTGCTTCTCATCCTAGCACTCACGCTATTCCTTCTGTCTCGTTAGAGACCTCTTCCTCTACCTAAGGCTTAAATGTGAGTGTTTTTTGTATTAGTGATACTCAAAGTACTGATCTGGGACAAAACAAGGAGCTTCAGGATGTTAATTAATGCAATGCTTCCTTCATCAAAAGTCTTGCTAAGATTAAAAAGGAAAGTTAAACAGCGTGCTTAGGGATGCAGTTGATTAATCCTCATGTAATACTCAATTAGTGGATAGACAGCCAGTTGGTGGACTATATTATGAGCAGCAAATACACTGGAATTTTCTCCACGGTCCTCTTATCTCACTACAAGCTCTCAGCAGTGTGTAGTATTGATAAGAGGGATTTCAATGATAACCTCCAGGTTGATTATTCTAAGGCTTCATCTCCTGATCTGTTGACATGAATATCCTCATTTGCTAGACCTCTCTATCTGATTTTCCATGGGCACCACAACTAAAGTTGTCCCCAAATAGAGCCTCCTTCTCTCTTAAAGTGTCTAATGCAAGGTACCAACATACACTCAGTTTTTCAAGCCAGAAATTCCTTATTCGCCCCATCAAATCAAGACTAAGTTTTGTGTATTTTACCTTCTGAATACTTTCATTCTAAATCCAGGCTCTCATCAGCCCTTTCTTTGATTCTTATAACAGGCTGTTTTCTTTTTCTTTTATTTTTTTAAAAAAAAATTTTTTAATGTTTATTGATTTTTGAGAGAGAGAAAGAGAGAGAGAGAGAGAGAGAGAGAGAGAGAGAGAGAGAGAAACAGAGCGCATCAGCGGGGGAGGGGCAGAGAGAGAGGGAGACACAGAATCTGAAGCAGGTTCCAGGCTCCGAGCTGTCAGCACAGAGCCTGACGCAGGGCTCGAACCCACAAGCCTTGAGATCATGACCTGAGCTGAAGTCAGACGCTTAACCCAACTAAGCCACCCAGGCACCCCACAACAGGCTGTTTTCAAACTTGCTACCCACAACCTTCCAATTCTGGCCTATACCACCATGCCAAAAACCTTTAAAATTCTTCAGTGTTCCCAAATCCCAGTGTGGAACAGGAAGGACAGTCTGATTTTAGGACAGTGAGCTGTGGACTCAAGTGTCACGTTTCATATCACAATCCCACTGCTTGTTAGCAGTGTGACTGTGCAAGGTATTTACCTTCTCTCTGACTCACTTTTATCATCTGTAACATGGTAACAAATGAGATAAAAGAAAACCAATATGCATGTAAAGGTACTTGGAACTGGGGCATGGCACTAACACTCCATGACATTTGCTACTTGGAAAAAAGAGAAGTTCCACCGAGTCACTCACAGACAGCCTTACCTCCAACTTCTTTCTCCCGTTCACAGTGTATACTTCAGACAGACCCACCTATCTCAGTCCTCTGAATTGTCAGGCTGTTTCATGACTTTGAACATGCTGTTCCCTTTTCTTAGAATGCTTTTCTCAATACTTACAGCCCCTCCCCTGGTCTGTCTGTGAAATTCCTATTAACCCCTTAAGATCAAGTATCTTTGTGAATTTTCTATCTAAATCTGAGTTCTTGTTAGAGGGTTATACAATTTTTGCAATCATTTATGTTCATGGTGGATAATAATTTGAGTTATTTTGAACAAAGGTCCATCACCCCCCTCTTGGAGGACAGAGGCTGGTGGTATTTATTTTGTATTCTGAGAATGCAGTTAGAGCCTAGAGCACCGAGTACGTCTTAAAAAAAACTGATGACTGAACAAATTGAGGGTTTCTCAAGCTTGGCTTTTGCTCTATTAAATCTATGAAGATTACCTAATTATTCCTACCAGCAAGTCCAAATTTTTAAAACTGAGAAATAGCTGTAATTATTTTTAAAGCTTATTTAAACATTGATGTTTACATATTGAATCATAAAATATTAAAATATACATAAGATCATTAAAATTCTACATTTGTAAGTATTACTGAAGAGTTCCATAAATCCTTCAATATTGAAAAGAAAAACAGCGCTGGAACTTCGAAGATTCCATTTAGTTCCTCTTGGCACCTCTGGTCCCTCTGAGCTCATAACTCCTACTTGGGTCTTAGGGAAGTTTCCCTATTTTTTAGTTGTCAGCCTCCTGGTCTGTCGAGTTGAGGGCATAACCTAGATTACTTAACTTTAAAGTTCTATCATCTACGATGCACAGTATTCACCAAATCTTCCTAAATGTTAGCTTTTAGTCTTTCCCTCTTAAATAGTCACTTTCAGACCAATCTGTATAAAATACCTTGGCAACTCAGAATCCATCAGGGCTTACTGCCTACTGTACAAATTCCTTACCTAGTTTTATTTCTCATGTTGTCTCTCCACATGTTACTTCCTTTCCTATACATATAGCCAAGCAGTTTTCAAAACGATTGTATCAATTTGAATTGTGTCAGTTTTACTACAGCCTTACACGTAATGGTTATTACGGTTTTAAAGAAGTCCTTGCTATTTTATCAGGTGTAGAACAGTAGTGATTTTCATTGGGACATCCTGGAGATACTTACAGATACGTGCTTTAAAAAGTCTATTTCCATTTATGAACTATCCCAATCTTCTGCAAAATTTTTATATTCCTTTACTGATTAGTATAAAAGTTTTAACCTCTTTTTCATATTTGCAGGCACTTTTCCATTCGTGAGAGCTCCTTAAATTATGCTGATATTGTCTTAAATTATGTCTTCCTTTATAGAAGTTTTTTTTATTTTTATGTAGTCCTGCTGCACAGCCTGTTGGCCTGGTTGGCTCCTTGAAGATTTAGGGATAAGCATTCTCATTTATTCTAAGCAGAGCAGAGAGCTTTTGATCTAACTTTACACTCCTGGGACTATATATGCCAGTGGTAGTTGTAAAGGAAGTAGAAGGCAGGCATCCTGCGAGCTCCCTTCTCTGTGCTTTGGGAGAATAGAGGCTTTCCTCACCCATTTCTAAGTTTAACCGAGGTGAAAGATTATTCCCCTGAAACAGAGTCAAGTAACCAGACTCCTGGTGGAGAGGAAGCTCTTGCCACATATATAATAGCATTGGGTTGAGGCCAGGGAAGCTACTGTCTCTGGCTAGACCCTGAATCTATGCCAAGGCGATCCCAATGACAAAAGGAAGTGCAGAGCTTGTTGGGAAATCCTTATAAAGATTATCTGAATTTCATGAACATGAGACATAACAATCCATAATTACATTCTATTTGCTATGGGGGCACTCAGATAAAAAGAACAGGGTAGCCCATGTCCCCAAAAGCAGAGATTGTCATGTTTGAGACTCACGACTTCAAGTACCCGGACTGCTACACAGGTGAATATGAAGATGCCAGACAGCAAGTGACATTAACCGTGGCGCCCCCAAACTTTGAGACTCTCCAAAGCAAAATCCTCTTAAAAGGTGAGGCACCAAGCCCAAATCAGGAAGACTGAGACAAAGAATGAAGTCATCGCGAGGAAAGGTTTATTCCAGTTACCCTGGGCGTCCCCACAGGGAGGCAGATGGACCAAGCCTGATACTACTGGCCGAGAGAATCACATACAACCACTGGGTTTAAATCTGCTCATAATTTTTTTAAATTGGTTTTCCTCAGAGGGAAAGCGCTCCTCTGTAAAGCTGCCTTTGATTACTCTAAGGTAAATAAAATTGCCCAGAAATCCTCTCTCAAATATCTACGCTGTAAGGTGCAAAGGCAGTGGAGCCACCTGGTAGGGCGGCAGGGTACATAGATACCCAGAGAAGCATGAGCCAATTCACCCACAGAGATCGGCCATTTAAAAAAAAATTTTTTTTAACGTTTATTTATTTTTGAGACTGAGAGAGACAGCGCATGAATGGGGAAGGGTCAGAGAGAGAGAGAGGGAGAGGGAGACACAGAATCTGAAACAGGCTCCAGGCTCTGAGCTGTCAGCACGGAGCCCGACCCGGGGCTTGAACTCACGAACCGCGAGATCGTGACCCGAGCCGGAGTCGGACGCTTAACCGACTGAGCCACCCAGGCGCCCCGAGACCAGCCATTTTTAAATAAAAACTCAGATACTAAATACCTTAGGCTTTGTGAGACAGACGGCCTGTTGCAATGACTTAACGCGGCACAAAAGCAACCACAGACAGTGTCATTAAAGGAGTATGGCGGTGTTCTAGTAAATATTTATAAAACAGATTTGGCTTGTGGGAGTATATGACTGTATTCATTAAAGTAACTAATGAGATGAGATTCAAGAAAGTGAGTCCACCGTGACTATGAGATTTAAGTGACTGTCACCTTACTTTCCCGGGTGACACCGCTTCTTCGAAACTGCTGCGAACATTAAATGTTAACATTGTGATAAAGCTGGTAAGTGAAACGTGTTGCTTAACTGAAGAACAAGGACCAAAACGAGGGGCTAATTTGGGGGGAACTGACAATAGTAGAAAAGGGACTTAATGTGTACTTATTTAAAGGCCCTATCCCAGGTGGTAAGGGAGTGTGGCCACCATGAGAGCAAAATGTATTTATCTTGAATATGCAAACAAGGACTTTTCTCATTAACACAGTTAACTGACATGCAAAATAGATGACAGATTCTCCTCGGGCTGATGCAGACCCCACACGCGCACACACACGTTGGGAGCGATTTTTGTGTTCTCATCTCTGACACAATGGCTCTACGCACGCACCCGTGGGACGTGGGCACCGCTCCACGTGTGTGGCCTTGGGGGCGCTTTTTTACTGGGGCTCTCGGTAGCTGACCGACTCCGGAGGGCACAGTCACAAATTACACACGCAGGCAAGCACACCAGTGTGTGACGCTGTGTGATGTGCTAAGCTAAGAAGAAGCCAAATGCCCCGCCATGGTTAAGCCACACTGTTCACTACAGAGGAGAATGAGGAAATGTAGGCGAAAGGGCACATGGACAAGGGGCACTTGGATTTTCCTTGACTTGCAGTGTCCTCTAATAACTGAATCTGACAAGCATTCTTTTCCAGGCTTACCTCCAGCGCGCTGACATTTTGTAAAATGGATTCTCCTCTCCTGTAAGGCCGCCCCGCACAAGCCTCTGTAGTCAGACAGACTCTGAGCTGAAAACCGAAATTCCTATTATTCTCAAACCTGTGGAGAAATTCCAGCCGTGGCCTAAACTTCCTGCTTGAATTCTCCCGTGACAGCACACAACACCACGGACAAGAGAGAGAACGCAGACAACACAACAGGGAAAGCTGACAACCTTTGAAAAGGCCTTTTTATATGCGTGGGTACACGTATATACACATATATGTGTTTTGAATCTTTGAAGCAAATCAAGTCACAGTCATCTGCACACTGGCTCTAATCTTCCACTCATACCACCCTCCACTCCTGGAGTTTGGGGGACGATTAGGGGAGATTTTCTCACATCGTTGCATCAACGGTCATGAATGCCACATCTGTGTGACAACAGACCGCAGTCTGAGGAACCTCACCCTTCCCACCACTGGGATTTACTGATTTACGGACGTCCACTCAGGAGACACCACGAGTAATTCTTTTTTTTTTTTTTTTTTTTTTTTTTGGTGGTCATAAACGTTTCTAAGTAGCTCTGATACATTCTCTGCGCATTCTGTCACTCCTCACCCTCCATTTCTGTTAATCTGTGAAGACAGGACAGCTTTTGTTTGGATTTGATCTCTCTCAAATTTTTGAAAGGTGACTGTGTCATGCTTTCTTCTCAGGAAGCCAAGTCTCCAGCCAGTGCCCCTGGTCTGCCCACCACGGTTGTGCTTGCTGGCCTGATCAGATTTAACTGATAACCTGTATCGTGGCCCAGCCTCTGAACGTGTGACCAACGCAGTCACCCAGCATCGTGTGCTCAGATGGGCCGCGCACTTGGCCAGATGTTCTGCTGGGCTGTTTTTCATGACCACGCCTATTTCAGAGCTACAGGCAAGAAGCCCGGCTTCTCCTTCACTGAGAAAACAGAAGCACTCACCCTCTACACTCTCCATGCCCAGGAAAAGCCACCTACTGGTGCTCGTAGTGAAGTCTGCCTTCCCTCTTGTTATATGGGTGACCTTTCTGCCAGTCCCTCCTTTAGGCATGAGATCCCAGCCCACCCTCGCTTCTTTTACCCACTGTCCTCTTTCTTCTGGACCACCTGCACGCGCATGCAGGCTGTGTAGAGTTCGTGCCTAAAAAACACACCCCGGATTCTCCGGGTCCTGCCCCATGTCTCCGTTACCTTGCAGTACAAAGTGAAAATTACAAGAGTCGCAAATATTTACTGCATCAATTTCCTCTCCTTCACTCCCTTTTGAGACCACGGCCATCAGGTTTTATTCTCTCCAACATTCCACTCACCTGGGTCAACATCACCAGTGACCCCCACTCTGTCAGATCCAATGGTCAAGTCGCAATTTCCACTTTTCTCAAACCTTCACCAGCCTGGCACACAGCCCATCACTCCTTCTGCCTGCAACGCTTGCTTCCGTTGGCCTCTGGGAGGCCCCATTCTTGGTGGCAAGGCCAGGCTCCGTGCTTGGCTCTCTCCCTTCCTGTATTTATGCTCGCCACCCTGGCCAAACGCATCCAGGCACATAAGGTTTTTCAATGGCATTTGTGAAGACTCACAAATTTAGGCCCTCAATTATCCCATGAACATCAGACTTACTTCTCTAACAACTCACTTGCCTTTTTCCCCTTGGAATTTTAACAGGTGCCACAAACTTAACATATGCTAAACAGGAATCCTGATGTCTCCAACAATACCTTCTCTTCCTGCCACATTAATGCCCCATATTAATAAATGGCAAATGCACTTTTCTAGCTGTTAGGGCCAAACACCATGGCATTACCCATGATTCCTTCCACTCTTCTTACTCTTCACGTTCAATCTGTTGACAAATCCTGAGAGCTCTACTTGCCAGTCTCTCTACCCCTAGCTACCCTCCACCCCTGGCGCCCGGCCCAGTTACCTCTCCCTGGGCCACTGGAACCATCTCCTGCTTGCCTGCTGTGCCCCTTCTTATCTTGCTATAGCTCATTCTTGGTCCAACAACCAGGCAGATTCTTTTTAGACGTAATGACGTCATGTCACTTTTCTGCTTAAACACTTCTCGCCTCATTCAAAACAAAACAAAAATCCAAAGTCCTCCACATGCCCACGTGCCTGCTATGATCTGGCTTCTTCCCTCCCCGCCCTCACCCCCTCCCACTCCTCTCCCCTCCACCAAGTGCTCCAATAACACTGGCTTCCTGCTGCTGCTTCCATCCACCGAGCACGGTCCCCCCTCCAGGCCTGGGGAACTGCCGTTTCCTCTCCCAGAACCTTCTTCCCCTGGATTTGGAGGTGGCTCTCTACTCGGTAATTTCGGGTCTCTGCTAAGATGTTACCCTGCCAGACCACTCTTCTGAAATAGTTTATCTGCCCTAACTCTACTTATTTTACAAACCAATTCGTCCTTCCAGGCACTCTACCAGATGCATTTTATATTCACTGGTGGCCTGTGTGCTGATATAAATAATATACATAAACTCCTTGAGGGCACAGACTTTTTATTATCCATTTGTTATCCTGACATTACCTGTACTTGGATTTCCTCAATGGGAAAAGGAGGACAGGACCATTGTGAAGATTCTATAAGAGAATGCATGCTGGGCCGCCTGGGTGGCTCAGTCAGTTAAGTGTCCCCCTCTTGATTTTCGCTCAGGTCAGAATCTCACAGTTCATGGGGCTCCGCTCTGTCAGCATGGAGCCTGCTTGGGATTCTCTCTCCCTCCCTCCCCCACCCGTGCACGCTCTCTCTCTCTCTCTCTCAAAATACACTTTTTTGTTTGTTTGTTTGTTTTTAAGATAATGCATACTAAAGCATTTCATATAAACATGTTACTGTGGTGGCGGGAAGTGAATTGTTCTAAGTCATCTATCTTACTCATAAAGATGACCACAAGGTGATCTTTCAGCTCAAAAATGCTTTCATTCTTCAGTGAAATTTATGCATAGTGCACGTTTCTTCTGATGGAAATGATACCACCATTGAGCCCACTTAAAGGGGTACAGCCCTCTGGCCTCCCTCATTTACATCTTTACATGCTGAGGATAAATTTCATCTCCGTTGTTAGTTTTTTCTCCAAACACCCTATATAGGGAATCTCTGTTCCTCTATTCTTTCAGAGCGCTTTGCTGCTTCTTGTTTATTAGGTTTGGCTCTTCAGAAAAATGCTCCGCGAGGACACTGAATAACCCTCTTGCTTTCTAGATCCCTGCAGAACCTAAGATAATTTTGTAACTAACAGGTGCTCACTGAATAGGTAATGGCATGTTGAAGAACATCGTCAAACTGTCATTCACATTTGAAAGGAGAAGAAACCATGATTTCTGCCTTTCCTTCAATGAGGGAACAGTGCAATGAAATTTAATAGCAAGATTAAGAAACAAGTCTCCAGAGAAACATGCTTCCTCAATAACCTTTATCAATATTAAAAGTGAGTCAAGGGAGGTAATTAGATGAACAAATGTACTGAAACAGACACTTTAGGGAAAACGTGAAATGGGAAACTGGAAAGGAAAGAGACTCCACAGAAAGAACAGTCTTAGAATTCTTACAGGGAGAACATTCAAAACGTCATCGGGGATGGAAAATAAAACAAACTGCAGAAGTTGCAAACACTGTCAGTGGTAGAGAAAAATGCATTCTTACATTTGGGAGGCATTTTACAATTGGCAATGTGCTTTTTTACATAAATTAGCTGGATTGAAACAAATAACAAGCCTATTAGACACGGTAGTTTGGGTCTTCAAGCAAAAAGAAGGAAAGATGGGCAGGTGTGTGCTCTTGGGAGGCTGTAATTATGAGAATCTTGAAGAGGTTTTTGCGCACATATTAACCAAAATAGTGACTTTCACGACGGTGGTTATAATGTAAAATTTGGAAAATAATTGCTTCCTGAATATGGAATGGAGGCTGTGAATCTACTTTCTGGCTCCTAGTCTTGTTGAATAAAACATTTGAGTTTTTAGTTGTGTTTTCTGGATAATTTGTAGGTTTAAGATAACCCACCAAAAATGCACACAATAACTACATAGCAATTAAAAAATTAACAAGTAGGGGCGCCTGGGTGGCGCAGTCGGTTAAGCGTCCGACTTCAGCCAGGTCACGATCTCGCGATCCGTGAGTTCGAGCCCCGCGTCACGCTCTGGGCTGATGGCTCGGAGCCTGGAGCCTGTTTCCGATTCTGTGTCTCCCTTTCTCTCTGCCCCTCCCCCGTTCATGCTCTGTCTCTCTCTGTCCCAAAAATAAAAAAAAAAAAAAAAAAAAAAAAAACGTTGAAAAAAAAAAAAAATTAACAAGTACATTAGAAAAAACATTAAAGCGGGAAAGGTAAAAGAAAGCCAGGAGAGACAGTGGTCAGTGGAGGTCGGCTTGCCCTAAGGTCTACCGTCAAGGGCACGAATAGTTGTATACTTGTAGGGTGTGTATAATGAGACATCAATTTTTCTACGGAAACACAGGTGTTTCTAGCACAGAGACGAGACAGAGATGCCTCACAGGACTGCTCACTTAGGGGATGTTGTATGATGTGGGGAACATACCCTCATGATATATAGAAGAGCAGGTTTCATAGGATTCTCACTTCTCAGGCTGACCACAGTGGACTCCATAGGGCTAACTCAGTACTTCAGATTGCAGAGCACTGAGGTGGGGCACTTTACTTATTTTAAGGATAAAGTTTAAAACATCTAGAAGAATGAGGCCATTATGTGCCCTTCTGGTAGCTGACAGAAGTGAGTGAGCCGTGAGTGTTACGAAGCAATGAGGTAAGCGGTACCTGGGTGGCTCGGTTAGTAAAGTGTCCGACTTCGGCTCAGGTCATGATCTTGCAGTCTGAGAGTTCGAGCCCCACGTCGGGCTCTCTGCTGACAGCTCAGAGCCCGGAGCCTGTTTCAGATTCTGCCCCGCCCCTGCTCACGCCCTGTCTTTCTCTCAAAAATGAATAAACATTAAAAATTTCAAAAGAAAAAAAGCAATGAGGTAAAAGGTTATACTAATAAATTACTTGGTGTGGAGTTATTATTGGTTGCTTGGTTAGGTGGAGACCCATATGCTTTACCAAGTTACCTGTGCTGAGAATGGAAAGGATATTGTCTTATGAAAATTAAGGGACCTAACCAGGGAAGATGCCCATGTGGAAGGACACAGCCCCGAGGGAAGGCTCGCGATAGTCCTCAAAAAGCTGCTTGGGATTCTCGTAGACGGACGAAGCCTTCAAAGTTACATGCCATAGAGTACGACTATAATCATTTCGTACTGGGAGATTTTTTAAGTGGGAGTTGTCTCTGTCCTGGCCAAATACACAAACAAAACCAAAAACCTCAGCAAGATCTTGAATAAACTGTATTATATTATATTCTCAGTGAATATTCCACCTTACCAAAGAGGAGAAGACTTAAAGGAATCTTCATAACTTTAAGGTATCAGAACTCTCCCATAAAAACTTGTGTAAAATAAACTAAATGCAAGTAGACTTGTTGACTAGTGCTACAGGGTTAATCAGAAGTCAGAGATTAACAAATGTTCACTGAATTCATACTAGAGAATTGCTTCGACTTCTCTATCTATATTCCATAACCATTAATTCTTTTTCACACAACCACTGACTGAGGTCTCCCAGGTAAATGAGTTCCTCAGCAAGGTCTAGTAACTACATTAAGAGAGCTTTATCATCCCTGGAGAACAGCCATTACCTCCTCATAGACAACCTCATAGAAACTTCTATCATCCATCCTCACACGTTTCAACCTCTGGTTTAAACCTCTCCCAGTCATGGATACCATGTGAAGGAAACTGGTGAACCACACTGTGGGGGCTTCGGTGTCTGAAACAACCACAATGCACAGCGCACCACAGTAATAATCTTCAAGAGGGAAGCAAACACACTGGCTTCCTACCGTCAGGGACCTTGCCCTTCTCGTCTCCTCTATATCCCCTGGGCCAAGCACAGCACCTGGCACACAACCAGCATTTATGAATACCTGCTAAAGGCATGCACGGAAGAAGTGAACACTTGAGGGCCTAGTAGGTGTCACTTTGCTGGCCACTTACATAATGGCGTCCTCACATTCATCCCATAGACCACGAGCGGTATTATCCTCATTTCATAGACAATGGACACATTGAAGCGCTAAGTGACGGCCCAGAGTAAATAACAGAACCAGGATTCAAACCCAGGTTAGCCCAACTCCAAATCCTTAGCGACCACTCCTTTTTCTTAATTATATTCTGAGGGAGTGTGGTGCCCAAGTTCATAGAAATTCCCTGCCAGGGTGGGGGAAGGGGGGTCCCAGCCAAGTACGCCTGAGAAATACTATACACTAGATTCAATTCTCACTGCCTATGACTGCACCAAAGGATCAGAAAAGACCTAAGGTACAGGAACCCTGCTAACTTTAAAGCTAACAGTTTGTCCCCCTAACTTCTCCTGCTTTGAAACTCATTAGAGGATCTCTGTCCCATCTTTCGTACACAGTAGTGTGGCCTAGAGCAGTGTGGGAAAGGCCAGACTACGTCATGCTTTCTCCCAAGGCCGCCACCAAGAGATGTTGAGAATGACAGGCCAAGATGCTTTGAAAAGATGTAGTATTTCTGGATTCGTTATTCATAATCAGTAAAGTGAAGGTCTTCATCAGCAAAAGAACCTATAAAGTCCCTTCTAACTTTAAAATTCCTATTGCCCAATGGCTTCACGCTAAAATTGCACAAGTAGACCTGTAGATGTGAGAGAGTCGTCAATTTACAAATCCACGCTATTCCACATATTTTCAAATCGGCTGCTTGAAACTCAGAAGCTATTTTCCATAGAAACAATGGCGGGCATGATTTCTAAACCAACCCATGACCATCAAATCAATCAATAATCCAGGTGAATACTGCACACATACAATGTAAAGTATTAGAAAATTGTACTCAAACAGCAGCGATTACATAAAAGTGAACAACAGTAAAATCTGTCAGAACCAATGGTGCTGAAGAAAATGCACTTTCCATTTTATGAAGAGGTATCAGTATTTTCAAAAGTTTTAGAAGGTGACTGTACTAGATTAAGATGCCCACGTACACTTTAAATTCGATGGCTTCTTTTTCCTTGAGACGAGAGTATCATCACCCCTACTCTTAGTGCTCATCAACCATGAGGTGCGAATGGAAAAATAAAAAAGAAAGGAACAGAGAAGTTGGCAATGTACAAAACCAGGTCCTCAGAGAAGGGTAGGGGGTGGTAGAGAGGCTGTGAAAAATTGTTCCCTACACAATTCCATGACAGGTCATTATTAAGTAGGATAAGGAGGGAGGGGGGACACAGCAAATTCAGGAAAGTGGAAAAGTGTCCTACTCGTTGTTGGATTATCTAAGATATTGATCTTGGACTGATCCTCTAATTCAGGAAATACTGAACTACAAGATAATTATAAGATAACCTTAAATATACTATATACTTACTTCCTTATAATTTCAGGCCTGCACAATTTTACGAGCAAATAGAGCTCATTCAACTATTTAACATATATTTAGCTGAATACCTGCTAATACATGCCTTTGCTGAGTTCTTGGAATAACTTAAGAAACTGAACACCCGATCGCTACTGCCTCTCTTTGTTTACATTATTTTGCTTGTTTAAAACTTCAAACACTGAGCTTCCTAGAAGCAGCAGGCTTGCCTAATTAAGAATTCATGTTTGTAGTCAAGCTTCTGGAGTTAAATCCCCATGTTGTCACTGACCTCTCCTTAGCTTCTCTCTCTGTAAAATGGGGATAATGAGACCACTGCCTATCGCACGCAGCTGAATGGGAATGAACTAAGATCATGCGTGAACAGTGCTTAGAATGGTGTCTCGCACAGAGCGAGTGCTCAAAAGAATCAGCTATTTTTATACTTGTATATAAAATCCACATCGAAAATACCTAGTAAATTTTTCTCTGTACGTGTATCTAGTGAAAAAAAGTAGGATATACAACAGTGTGTACAGTATTCTATTATCTTTAAGAAAAAAAAAAATAGAAAGTATACATACTTGAAGGTGGGGGGAAAAAAGTGTCCCGGGGCAAGTGCTTTGTATAGGTTCATATAAACAACATATATCTCGGGAAAGATACACAAGAAACTCAGCTGAAAGAAATTGGCTACCGCAGATGAAGGGGGTTTTACTCTTCTCTGTAAACCCCTCTATATTTTTATAATTTTTTCCCATGCTCAAATGTTCTTATTCAGTAAATTTAAAACATTCATCAAACTTATTTGGCTGGCGAACTAGGACTAAAATTGGCAACCGTTAATCCATCCATCCTACCTTTATTTAAAATTGATCCAAATAAACCATGGGGACGAAAGGCGCAGCATAGGGAGTATAATCAGTGGTATGGTGACAGACGGTGTCTACACTTGTGGTGAGCACAGCCTAACGTACAAACTTGTCAATTTGCTACATTGTACACCTGCAACTCGCATAACACTGTGTATTGTATTTCGATAAAAATAAATAAAATAAACTGACACACACCCCCGAAAATAAATAAAAGTTAATCCAAAACGTATCCATCAAACCTTTCGATCCAAATTACGTGAGGTGGAGGGATGGTAAGTTCTTTTCTCAACCCTCTTCAATTAAAAAATTCTATCAGTAAATACTTACGTCCTCCATCTTAAACGAGGGAACTTACTACGTTGATTTGTGTTGGTCCCATAGGACGCTTAATGCTTTACAGAAACAATGAATCAATTAGCTACAGACGAGGACAAAGTAATAAATGTTTGGGAGGGACGGTAAACTAATTTAGATAGCTCAGTAATATATGCTTTCTTGTTTTGAGTATTTATATAGAAATCACATGTTAAGTATAAATATAACAAAGAATTGCATATTTGAATTCATGCATATTAAAATGGACTCTTCACAAGCATCCTGACTTCCAGACAACGAACTGAAAAAATTAGTCAAACCAGTAATGAGGCACAAAACGGGAAAATTCTAAAACACTGAATTTTTTACTTCTTGGAAACACAGTCCAAAATTCAAAAATAAGGCAACTCATTTTTAAGACATGCCTGACAATATAAAACAAAAAGTGAACTTTACTTTCAAGAATTTTATAATCTCATTAAGGTTAACACTGTATCTCCTCTGGGGTGGGGGGGGGGGGGGGGGGGTGGAGAAAGAAAACCAATCCCATCAAGCTAAACAAACCCAACAACCCCAAACAAACATCTGTTTTGTTTTCTCACATCTTAATGGCCTATTTTAGACACAAATATTTGTTTTGCCAACAAATGTTTCCAGAATGCTAGTTAAAACTGTTTCACTGACATAGTTTATTTTTGAGCTGAACAAACTGCAAACTTCTCCAAAGTCCACAAGGCATCAGTGAAAATGAGCTAGTACGGCCTAAAGGTTTTCAAAATCGCTCGCTCGGTAAAACGTAGCGGCCGAGATGCATGCTGTTGCAAACGTCAGGATCATTTCCACAGTGAACAGATGTAGACACATTAGGTAGTACAGACGTGGCCCAAATTTCCTGCATTTAGAAGGAAGACAGGCCGGCAGCTTAGTTTTCCATCCTGTCACACTGAATTCCTGGGAGAGCTCAGAGTTCCTCTGCTACTTTGCACAAGAATGTTCCCGGTTTTCAGGCGCTTTGCTCTACTTTCGTGTGCCTTGGCAAGGATCAAAGAAGCAGAGGGAACGAATGGTTTCCCATGCATATTGAATTCCCTCTTATACTGATTTTTCCTGTGTCACTTGAAATTTAATATTGGCCAGATTCCCGTACATCACCTTAACCAGTAAATTGTCTGCACGCAGTCAGAGCATGGAAAGGTAAATGGCAACGTCTACCTTGTTGGTAAGAATTCAAATGAAGAAACACTTTGAAAAATGGACTTTTCTGTAGCATCCCTACTAAAACTCATTCCTAATGAACAATGACTAGCTTTATTTCGCGTTAACCTGAAATGTTTTGGTCACCATTTACTCTTTTCTCTCTCATGGCTTTGTATTACTTCAAAAATACAATGATGTAGGTAACTTTTCCTTTCACAAGAATTTGGCCTCAAAATTCTTGATTAACTTAATACTTCATATTTATCGAGTATTTAAGAGCTATGTGCCTCATTTTCCTCATCTGTAAAATGGGCCAAATAGTAACTACACCTCATGGGGGGGGGGTGGTTATAAGATTACACGTAAGCCTCTAAAAACAATTACATTTTACTATGTGTTATTATTATGGTAACTGTCATAATTATCCTAAGATGTTCTAAGAGATTTTGGACAAAAACATGTGATCAAGACACATTGTTTAAGTACAGCACAGTAAGTGAATTACGAATGAGTTCATATTTTGATTACACATATAGGGGTCATATGATAAAAACATTTTTTTTTTAATTTTTTTTAACATTTATTTATTTTTGAGACAGAGAGAGTCAGAGCATGAACAGGGGAGGGTCAGAGAGAGAGGGAGACACAGAATCCGAAACAGGCTCCAGGCTCTGAGCTGTCA
The DNA here is from genome assembly GCF_023721935.1 of Panthera uncia. Classification (NCBI taxonomy): domain Eukaryota; kingdom Metazoa; phylum Chordata; class Mammalia; order Carnivora; family Felidae; genus Panthera; species Panthera uncia. Next base: position 61,308,373 of record NC_064812.1, on the reverse strand, counting down.
GCACAGAGCCCGATGCGGGGCTTGAACTCACGGACCGCGAGATCATGACCTGAGCCGAAGTCGGACACTTAACCGACTGAGCCACCCAGGCGCCCCTGATAAAAACATTTTTAAAAGAATGGCTTAAGTACTCTTCGAAGAAAGTCAATTTAAAATATTCCTTCAGGACAATTCCTCTCAAGTGGTAGTTAAATCATTTCTATCGCTTATTTGAAGAAATGTATTTTGGTTATATTGATAATAATATGCCTTAACATTTTAGTGTTTAATGTGAGAAAATAACAGTCTTCGATGTCAGTGGCTAAGAGATGATAATATGTAAGTTCGGCTATTATCACAAAAGGAAAACATCCCAAAATGGTCTTTTCTTTTTTTCCTTATCTCTGTGTGTTTTTGAACCTAAAAGAAAACCACTGACTTCGTAAAGAATTGTTTTTAAAAAAAAATTTTAAATGAAATCCATCATTTAAAATTTAAAGTAACCACAGATTTAACTGCGATATTGGCTTACAGTCTTAGATTTCAGTAAGAAAAAAAAAGACTTGACTCTAATCAAAATTTTCTCTTAGAGGTAGTGGAATCTGCATTTACCACGAAGTATTCTTCAGAAACCGAACACATCCTCTAACAACAGGAAGCCATTTAATTGGGAAGATGTGAAAAATTGGACAACTGTTAAGAATGATACATACTGCACATCATCAAATCTCTAAAATTTTTCTCAAATAAAATGTTTATAAGTATACACCTCTTTAAAAGGGAGGTTTTGGGGTGCCTGGGTGGCTCAGTTGGTTGAACATCTGACTTGATTTAGGCTCAGGTCACACATGGGGTTCCACACTGGGCATATAAAGCCTGCTTGGGATATTCTCTCTCTCTCTCTCTCTCTCTCTCTCTCTCTCTCTCTCTGCTCCTCCCCTGCTCGCATGCTTTCTCTCCCTCTCCCTTTCTCTCTAAATAAACATTAAAAAAAACTTAAAAAAATAAAAAGGAGGGTTTTGATAATGAAAATAAAAATATTTTGAGCTAAATACAAAGAAATAAAAACATCAACTTTTGTGGGATGCAACACAAGTAATACTTAGAATTTTACAACACTTACTGAATTTATTAAAAGATACGAAACATTTAAAATCAACATTCTAAACTTCAACCCTTAGGAAAGTAGAAAAATAAGACCAAGTTAAATCAAAAGAAAGCAGAAGAAATACTAAAATATCAGAGAAGTCAATGAAATTGAAAACAGGAAAACAATAAAGAAAAATCAATGAAACAGAAAGTTGGCTCTTTTTTTTTTTTTTTTTTTGAAAGTTGGCTCTTTGAAAGGTCAATAAAATTTATCTCTAGCTAGGATAACAAAAGCAAAAAAAGACACAAACATTAGTGTCAGAAATGAAAAAGGCCATCACTAACAATCCCAGGGACATTACATGACTAATAAAGGAATATTATGAATAACTCTAAGCCCACCCATTATATAACCTAGATGATATGAATCATTCCTTGAAAAATAATCTACTAAAACACACACAGGAAGAAATTGATAATCTGAACAGGTGTATATCTATTAAAGAAATTGAATCAATAATTAACCTTCCAAAACAGAAAGCACTAGGCCTAGATTGATTCACTGGTGAATTATACAAAATATTTAGGAACTAAATGGTACCGATTCTTTTCAATCTGTTTCAGAAAATAGTAGCAGAGAAAACATTTCCTAGTCTATGAGGTCACTATTATCCTAATACCAAAACCAGACAAAGACATTATAAGAAATGAAAACCACAGACCAATAGATCTCATGAACAGAGATGCAAAGATTCTTAAAGTATTAGCAAAACTGAATCCAACAATGTATTAAAAGATTTATACACCATGACCAAGTGGGACTTATTCCAGGTAGGAAAATCTGGTGCAACACTCGAAAATAAATTAATGTAATTCATCACATCAACAGGCTAAGGAAGACAAATCATATGATCATATCAACAGATGCAGAAAAAGCACTGGACACAATCCAACACCCATTCAGGATACAAACTCTCAGCCAACCAGGGTCAGGGGAAAACTTCCTCAAGTTGATAACAAAAAAATACCTACAAAGAACATACAACTAATATCACACTTAATGGTGAGAAACCAGAAGCTTTTGTTCCCTGAGATCGGGGAAAAAGACAAGTATGCCTCCTCACCACTCCTGTTCAACACTGTACTGAAAGTCCTGGCTAATGCAATAAGATAAGAAAAGGAAACAAATGATATTCAGAGTAGGAAGACATAAATCTGCCTTTGTTCACAAATGACATAACTGTATAAAAAAATACCAACCAATGTGGTGCCTGGGTGGCTCAGTTGGTTAAGTGTCCAACTTCAGCTCAGGTCATGATCTCACAGTTCATGGGTTTGAGCCTCGTGTCGGGCTCTGTGCTGACAGCTCAGAGCCTGGAGCCTGCTTCAGATTCTGTGCCAACCCCCCCCCCCCCACCGGCTCTCTCTCTCTCTCTCTCTGCCCCCTCCCCTACTCTCACACTCTCTCTTAAAAATAAACATTAAAAAATTTTCTTCAAAAATACCAAAGAATCGGGGCACCTGGGTGGCTCAGTCAGTTAAGCGGCCAACTTCAGCTCAGGTCATGATCTCGCGGTCCATGAGGGCTGTGAGTTCAAGCCCCGCGTCGGGCTCTGTGCTGACAGCTCAGAGCCTGGAGCCTGTTTCAGATTCTGTGTCTCCCTCTCTCTGACCCTCCCCTGTTCATGCTCTGTCTCTCTGTGTCTCAAAAATAAATAAATGTTAAAAAAAAAAAAATTAAAAAAAAAATGCCAAAGAATCAACAGAAAAACTCCTAGAACTAATAAATGATTATAGTGAAGTTTTAGGATCCAAGGATCACATACAAACATGAATTGCTTTCCTAGATACCAGCAATGAGAAATTGGAATTTGAATTAAAAATATAATGTGATTTAATTAGTACCAAAAAAATATAAATCTAAGAAACATGTATAAGATATATATGAGGAAAACTCCATAACCCTGATGAAAAAAACTAAAAAGGTAAACTAATGGAGAGATATTCCAAGTACATGGACAGGAAGATTCAACATTGTCAAGAGTCAATACTTTCAGTTTTTCCCACCTTGATCTTTAGGATTCAATGCAATTCTGAACAAAATCTGACGAGGTTACTTGGTGGATACTGACAAGCTCACTCTAAAGTTTATGTGGAAAGGCAAAAGGCCCAGAACAGTCAACACGATATTGAAGAACACAGAGGAGTGATACTTAAAGACTTATTCTACAAAGTTATAATAATCAAGACGATGTGGCGTTGGAAAAAGAAAAGACAAACAGATCAATGAAAGACAATAGAAAGCCCAGAAATAGACCCACACAAACACAGTCAACTGATCTTTGACAAAGCAGTAAAGGTAATTCAACGTGGCAAAAGATAGGTTTTTCGGCAAACAGTGCAAAAACAGGGCCATCCACATGCCAAAAAAAAAAAAAAAAAAAAGGAACCTAGACACTGACTTATACTTATCACAAAAATTAGCTCAACATGGGTCAGAGACCTAAATCTAAATAGCAAAACTGTGAAACTTCTAGGTCACTACATGGGAGAAAACCTAGGTGACCTTGGGCTTCACAATGAGTTTTTAGATACAAAACCGAAAGCACGTTCCATGGAAGAAAAACTGCTCAGATGGACTTCATCCTAATCAAAAGACATCTTTCGATGTGTCTTTGAAAGACACTGTTAAGAGACAAAAAAGACAAGCCGCAGACTGGGCGAAAGCACTTGCAAACCTTATCTGATAAAGGACTTCTATCCAAAGTAGATAAGAACTCTGAAAACTCAGTAAGAAAACAACCTGATTAAAAGGTGGGCAAAAGATCTGAACAGGCACCTTACCAAAGAAGACGTACAGAGCAAATGAGGATACGAAAACATACTCAACATCGTATTTCATCAGGGAAATGCAAATTAAAGCAACTACACACTGCTACACACCTATTAGAATGGCCAAAGTCTGAAACACTGACACTACCAATGCTGACGAGGTTGTGGAGAAACAGGACTCTCATTCATTGCTTGTTGGATCACAGAATGATACAGCACTTTGGGAGACAAGTTGGCAGTTCCTTATAAAACTAAAGGTACTCTTATAATTCGGTGGTCACACTGCTAGGTATTTACCAAAGTGAGTTGAAAACTTATGTCTATACAAAAAGTCCGAGCACAAATATTTATAGTGGCGTTATCTATAATTGCCAAAATTAGAAGCAATCAAGATGGCTTTCAGTTGGGCAGGAGGAGGCTAGCGTTACTAGTTGAAGAGTAGGTATGATTTTTTGAGACAAGTAAATTACAATTTTTCTAAATGACCCGATAAACCTCAGTGTATTTCCCAAAGTGGATTAATACTTCTCTATTTCCAGATGATGTAACTTTTATTTTATTAAGATAGTCAAAACATGACTAACAAACTCGTTTCTAAAAATGAATGCAAAGGATTTAAAAATTGCTAAACGCAAATCTTAAAAGTTCTCATTACGAGAGCAAAAAATCTGCAACCACGTATGCTGGTAGATGTTAACCAGACTTCACCATGGTGATCATTTCACAATACACACAAATAGCTCATCATTTTGTGCACCTGAAACTAATATAATGTTAAATGTCAATTATATCTCAATAAAAAGAAACATGAATACAAAGGCACTGCTTTTAGTTTTTAAAATGAATTACAGGGGCGCCTGGGTGGCTCAGTTGGTTAAGCATCCGACTTCGGCTCAGGTCGTGATCTCACGGTTTGTGAGTTTGAGCCCCGCGTCGGGCTCTGTGCTGACAGCTCAGAGCCTGGAGCCTGCTTTGGATTCTGTGTGTCTCTCTCTCTGCCCCTCCCCTGCTCATGTTCTGTCTCTCTGTCTCTCAAAAATAAATAAACATTAAAAAAAAAATGAATTACAAATGATTGCAAATTTTGAGATAAAACTTTCATGTTCAAGTTACATTTTTTAATGTATTATATAGATCTATCCAAAGGATAATATAGCTTTCAGTATTTAATTATAAACACATTAAAATAATTCTTGAACTTAAGATTCATGAGGAGTGACATGTGTATAGGTAATACTGCATAATACCATGAACTTAAAAGAGAGCTATTCTTTATAACTTAAAAAATACATAACACCAGGATGCCTTGGTGGCTCAGGCGGTAAGCACCCAACTCTTAGTTTTGGCTCAGGTTGTGATCTCATGGTTTGTGAGTTCGAGCCCTGCGTCGAGCTCTGCACTGACAGCTCGGAGCCTGCTTGGGTTTCTCCCTCCCTCTCTTTCGGCCCCTCCTCAGCTTGCACTCTCTTAAAATATAATACCAAATAATGAGTCCTTACATATTTGGCGTGAAAAATCCTTGCAAGATTATCTTTATATGTTTATAATGACATCACAATTTCACGAACAATACAAGAACAGATACTACAAAGTATGGGAGGAGAGCTGCATATACCGTATATTCATTCTGTACTTTAGAATTCCAGGAAACTGAATTGTTCTACATTAGATCAGATAATAACTAGAGTCTGACTTAGAGTCCAGTGTAGAAAATATGGATTTTAAACCTAATTGACTACTAAAACTAAGAGAAAAGAACCTGAAATTATTTCAACAGAATAGACACTATTTTTCCTATTCTTTAATTTCGATTGCAAAACAAAAACATTAGATTATATGTGACAAATCATTCCTTCCAATTCTTTAATGAATTTATGTACTTTTCTCATTCAAAACTTCCATTTCATCACAGGCAAGTCTATAATCTTATATACGACTAATAGGAAAATGAACACCAAAAAACCGGCTGAGTCCACAGTCATACTGCAAATGTAAACAAACCAACCAACACCAGACTAAATCTTCCTTAAATTTCTCAAGTAATCCACATTTCTTTTTAATGTGGAAACTCACTGAACTTTCCACTTCTAACTACACAAGAAAGGCTAACCTGTACACTTGTCTTTTAGTGGGAGGTGGTGAATCGAAGAGATCAGAAAAATATTATTTTCTCCCCAGTCCAATCGGTTTCTATTCTGTAACCAGAAAGATACTGAATATTGAAATGAGTACCTGACACACTAAACATTTATTCAAATACAATCTAAAATAGATCATTTAACCTTAAAATCGTCTGGACGCTTAAAAAAATCGTAGGTTTGTGCTGTTTCCTATGTGATCTCCCCAGTCTTGCACACGGCATCCCTTTTACAAATAAAATTCACTTAAAATAACGGCACGGTCCAGAGACCAACTTTTCTGTACAATTATATTGGTATTTTTTAGCAAGTGCCCGTCACCCGTAATTTAAAAAACACAGTTAAGTCTTCACTACTTTGTTTTACGCTGTCTTCACTGTCAAAATGTTATGAATTAATTAAGATCACTCCGTCTTCTCATTCTATTCTTCCACAGATCCTAAAGCGTTTCTCTACTTGTTCACATAGCTATCCGATTTCAAAGCTCCTTTTAGTCCTCACGAAGTTTGCATGACCCAGATGGTTCATAGGAAAACAGGAGATCTCTCTGAAATTGGGACAAGCCATTATCTTTCCTCGTGATGCCTCTATGAAATTAACAGAGGGAAGAGAGGAAAATTGTACAACAGCTTCCACAATAAATCCAATACCTTCCGTGACAGTTTATTTTGAGAGCGATCGTATAGATGTTACATCTAATGAAAAGCCCTGTATACTAGGTTCTGTGAATACTGTATTTAGACGTGTGAATTGCGGGAAGAATATAGCAAGCTAGTTTTAAAAAAGTGAAGGAAAATGGAATATGATAATCAGAGATAAAAAATATTTGGAGTTGAGCTGTGCAGCAGAAATAGCGTTCATAGTTAGTGAGGGTACAAGTTTAGGAATGCTGTAACTTCCTAATCGAAAACAAAATAGTGCTCACCTACATTTAAGAAGAAGGTGGAATACTAAAAACCTGAAGTTTTTGGGTTTTTTTTGGTGTGGGGGGGGGGCATCTGCTAATATTGGGAAGATAAACCTATAGTAAATGTTGAAATTAGTACCTGTTCCATAAATTTTTTTCATCGTGTAGGATAACCAACCAGAACCAGCACATCATAGAAGTGTTTTTCAGTGTGAGACCACTTGAACCTAGCTTGTAGCAAAGAGTGGGCTTTGGCTCTAAGAATAAAAGGCAAAAGGAAGAAAAGTCTGTGACTGAGGATCATAGCTCACCTCATAATCCATGAAAAGAGAGACTACATTTTTTAAAGATGTTTACTTATTTGTTTTGAAAAAGAGAGAGAGAGAGAGAGAGCAAGTGGGGGAGGAGAAAAGAGATGGAGAGAGAGAATCCCAAGCAGGCTCCGTCTCTGCCAGCACAGAACCAGATGCAGGGCTTGAACTCACAAACTGTGAGATCATGACCTGATCTGAAAGCAAGAGTCAGACACTTAACCGAGTGAGCCACCCAGGTGCCCCAGGAGACAGCACTATTCTTTTCATTTTTAAAAGATGTTTTCCTTATTTTTGAGAGAGACAGAGAGAGAGAGAGAGAGAGATAGACAGACAGACAGACAGAATAGCAGGGGAGGGACAGAGAGAATCCCAAACAGGCTCTGCAGGTGTCAGTCTACAGCCCAACATGGGGCTTGAACTCAGGAACTGTGAGATCATGACCTGAGCCAAAACCAAGAGTCAGAAGCTGAGCCACCCAGGAACCTCGACACTACATTTTTAATAAGACAAAGGTGAGAAATACAAGAGAAAATATCAGAAATACAGGTAAAGACCAATACAGGAAGTTAAATATACAATATTAAGAGTTCCAGAAAACACTAATGGAGGGAAAGAAGTATCAAGCACACAGTAGGAAAATTTCCAGAGGTGGAGAGATTTTCATCTGGAAGGGCCTATCAAGGGTGGTGCAGAAGTATGAAAATGCTCATGCCCAGTTATGAAATTAAGTAGGCCATGATGGGGGAGAAGGGTGGGCCAGGGGAATCACTGCTTTCGATTATTAACTGTGATGTTTTTTGATTTTGGAAAAACATTAAATATTTAATGATAATCAACATTAAATTTGAGGTAATATCACTTATTTTCATACTCCATCTGTGGACAAATGTTTGTAATTATAGTTAATAATTCCACCTAAATATCTATAGTTATCTAAGATGTTATATACGTATCTTGAAAATGGACTATATTTACAATGAAAGGAACCTCAATTTCAGGTGCTTTTGAAGTTCCATAATTTACACTAAAAATTTTCAGCAAATAAAAATGAAGTTAATGCCACAATCATGATGTTTGACTTATAGTTAGGCCATGCCCAAACTTGCCCAAACTGTGAAACCACTACATGCGTATATGACTATAGAAAAATGCATTTAAACCACCAGAAATAGAGCCTGCAGGACTAATAAAGGGCACGTAATTACCTGCTGCGGGATCCGTGACTGCCTGGCTGGTGATGCCAGATGGTGGCTCTTGAAGCTGGTAAGTGGCATTTGTGGACGGCGTGGTTGGGCTGGTGCTGCTGCTCGTCATATAATGTGCTGGGTACGGTGAGCTGTTATAATACTGTGCGTACTGACCCTGGCCGAAACTGGGATAAGTCGGATAGTCCTACCAAACCAACCACACGAGAATAACCTGTCAGAATATTGCTCCTCATTTCTTACTTTCCAAAGGACAACTACATTGTGTTTCTGGGTCTTCTCTGAATTCACAGAGGAGCACACGAGCACCCATTGACTCAAATGTCCCAACGTGCAAACAAATTGCATGTAAGATCAGGTCCACTCTTCCTATTTCTTCGATTCCATGATGCAGTACTAGGTAAAATCAAACAAATCTGAAAACCAAACACTCACCATATAGGACTGCTAAAGAGATTTTTTTTTAAGAAAAAAAAAAAAAATACATATATTAAAAGGCTCAGGTAAGCCCTCACAGTATACTATAAACAGATCTTTCTTTATGTAAGAAAATCATCTGTTGCATTAAAAAAATTTTTTTTCTGAAGTTAAACTGGCTTTTAAAATTACCTGCTGTGAACTGTTAAATCCAGAGGAATTTGTGAGTGAATTATTTCCTGTATATAATCCTGATGATGTTGTAAAACTGCTACCTAAAACAAAATGAAAAGAAATACGGGTGACTGAACTATGCAGAATAATGTGCCCATAAGAAATCATTATTTAGATAAAACAGAGTTGAAGTTCATTGCAAACACACTTGGTTTATCTTTAAAACCAGAATCCATCGCCATGACAAAATTGTTTCTTGAAATAGTTGACAATTTTACTTTCACTGTACTGCAAAGGATTAAAGAGTAAAGAGGTTTGAATTTCTGAGGACGTAACATATAAACTGTGGACAAAATGATACATTTGTGCAAAAATATTAGTCACTGAACTTTCCATTTCAATTTGTAAAACGCACCAGGATTTTTTCATAGCTTTAAATATACATAATGTAAAATGATGGGATCTGATGAAATGATCTTGAAAGTTCTTGCAAGCTCAAAAACAATGCTACTTTCGAGAACTTGAAATGCTTTCAGACTTGTTCTTGTCATTATAATGGCCCACCGAAAAAGCTGATTATTTCACTTCACAAAAGAACAATGGCAACTCTTGACGTCCTTCATAAGACAAGAATCAAAGAGGAAGGTGACCAATGTTTTGTGTATTCCGTGTGCTCTCTAGGTAACATTCTGTTTGCAGAACATCTACGTAGATGTGCTCAACAATAAATAGTTGTCACCGTGCAGGATACAAACGTGAAAGCAAACCTCAGTTCCCTCCCTCGTTTTATTTACCATCTTACTGTGAAACTATTCAAAGCAACAATATACTATTTTTGGTGATATTAGCAAAGATCAGGGATTGGAAAATGTGTAAAAAATGCGATTCATAGGCTGCAAAATGGGAATCTAAATAAGCACAGCCCTTCTGGTTGGGCTATCTGGTCAACATTTAAGTAACTTTTGAACAGCAATTGTACTGCCATTCACTTTATGATAAAAAAATACGTGGACTTATACGAAGAGATAGTTAACAAAGATGTTCTTCAGTGTTGTTTCCAATAACAAAACCTAGAAAGCATTCTTATGTCCCTAACAGGTGTGATTCAGAAAGCAGAACCCTCTGAAGACATTGAAATGGTATTACGATAATGCTGAATTACATGGACAATTTTTTCATATTATTTTGATAAAGTAAAAACGAAAACAAAAAAATGTCTTGGTAAGTTCATGTGAAATATTTTTAAAATCATAAAAAATTTTTTAAAAGCACAAAAATCTCAGAACTGTTACCCATGGGAGGGTGTAACCATTGGCCACATAATGTTCGTGAAGCCAGTGCACATTTTAAAATTTTCTACCCAGAAGCTGTGGTGCTTCTGTAAACAGAAAAACCTTTTTCAAAAAAATGAAAATTTTATGGCAAATGAATGGTATAGGCAATAAACGTGCTGGCAGTTCAAGGATAAAGTCTTCGGTGTGAACTAAGTATTCGCAGACGCCTTCAGGTATGATGTGGTAGTGAAGATATGCCAATGATTTATTTGCTACTCAACATTCAAGTACTACCTTACGAGTCAGAAAACAGGGTTTCCCGTCATCACTTACGAGCGGTTTGGACTTTGACAAATCGCCTAACCCCTCTAAGACAGAATTTCCCTAACTATGAAAAGTAGACTTCGTAAGGTTCTTCAACAGATCAGATGAGGAAAGCACAGATTGCAAAGTTCAATGAGCAATCTACGGCACCACACAAGTGTTAGGAACAGTTATTGTTTACTTCAGTAAACATTTCTAAAATTCCCCACTGCATTTATGTATCTTTTCACTTTCCCAAACTAGCTAAATATGACTCGATCTCTTTGCATATCTAAAATTCTTTTCCTACTTACTTATCAAACATCTCTGAACTCTGAAAACCTGATCCAAGGCTTTGTTATTTTTATTAAGGGAAAATATTTCCTAAGATAGTTTCACATTTAGTATCACACAGACTCATATTTGAGGTTTCTTTATTTGTGCCTTTCAGGAATACCAATTGTTCAAAGTTCCCATAACATCTAACACGGAGAAGCAGAGAGCTCTCACACTCCTAATACCGACTCCACTGCAAAAATCGGGGCCTCAGATAAGCTTTCTATATTAATGTTCATTAGCATGTGACAATCACAAAGGTTTAAACGTATATTAAATACTGGACTCATGGTGATAATTACAGGGGGATAAAAGGATGACTAGGACATACTTGGGACCTCACAGGGCTTCCCAGGATGACATCAGTTTTGTTTTTGTAAGCTCTGGGCTACATGGGCATGTGGCTCACTATTTAGGTATTTATCAGTGAACAGTTCATTAATATTGATATTATATATAAAGTATATATATATATATATATATAATATATAAACTTACAACGAGAGTTTAAAACATTCCTTGTAAAATAAAATTTCAATTTCTTCTGGATAAGTGTGTGAATATCAATACCGTTTTTTTGACTTTATTATATACATTTAATAGGAAACATTACTTGGGGTTATGACTTGTTACTTTCATTTATACTACACATTTTTGAACAGTAAATACTGACCTCAATAATCCCTATCCACCAAGAAAGTGAGTAAGATATAGAAAATATATTTTAAAAATGGATGTTTTCATTCCATAAGTTATTCCCTGGAACAAAGTAGAAAGGGCCATGGAAGCTATATTGGCACGTATTGGCCACTGAGGTATGACCAAGTAAATCACAGTTCAGTACTTGAAATGGTACCCAAGTGACTTTCCAGACTTAATGCTACTTCTAAGACTGTACATTAGCTGGAATTCAACATAAGTTATATTCATTTACTGGCTGACTGCAGGCTGAGATTCCATTCCATTTAGTATGCTGAAACAGGCTTTAATGGCACTCCTGTGGCCTCCGAGACTTAATGCAACTTCCAAAAGGGTCTGACTTACTTCAGGGAGAGGTGGACACACCAGAGAATCGGGCTCAGGCAATATGAACGTTTCACCACCAGAATCGGATCTATAGGGCTGCCCCACCTGCCTTCGTGGAGGACTCAGGCAAAGAGAGCTGCTAACTTTCAGTCCAGGCCACCAACACTGGATTTCTGCAACAGCCTCCTTTACTGGTTTCCTGCCCATCTTCTGGCCCCCTCCAGTTCATTTTCCACAAAGGTAGAATACTTTCTCTAATGAGCATATCTGATCTTCTCACCTCCCTGTTTAAAAAAGTAACTGTTAGTGGCTTCCTATTGCCCTCAGGATACAATTTAAACTCCTTACCAGAGCTTATTTCTTAGACCCTGGTCTGGCTCCAGATTATCTTTTAGACTTCTTTGGTTTCTTCCCAGTAACCTCAACCCAACTCACCCAGATACACTTTCCAGCCTGACTTGACACAAATGAAGCAACATGTGGTTCTCTTAAGGCTATTCTTTGCACCTCTTACTTCCTCCCCATTCGGTCCTAATTTCTAATCAACTTCATAACTCAACAGCGACTAGAAACCCTTTTCTTCAGAAAAACCTTCCCTGAGTTCCCCTCTTCTCTTTCCTCCTAAGGCTAGATTACTGAGTCTTTCTTGCTTGCTTGCTTTCTTTCTCTGTAATGTATACTTTTAGAGAAATTATAATTTTATATAACATGTACACAAATATGTTTATAGTATCATGACTTATGAATCAGTATTTTAAGCTAATTAATAATTAGCAAGTTGATACAAATTAACAAATACCAATTACGTTTAAGCTCATTAGTCCTTTCCCTATTAAATAGGCTAAAGAGAAACTTAGAGCTTATATAACTAATTATTTGTAGTCAACCCATACAAATATCCCCAGTATTATCCCATACAGTAACACTAAAGACAACGTCCACTGAGCACTTACTGTGTGTTGGGAATGTGTTCATCTTTTACCTGCTTTATCTACACCCTACCACACCTTGATCCTATAGGGAGTATTAATATTCTCATTTTGCAAATAAGGACACACAGGGTTAGGTTAAAATAATACAGCTTTCATGGGGTGAAACTGAAATTCAAAAATAGCTCTGTGCGGTTTTAGAGTCTACACAATGCTCTCTTGTCCTCTCTTACCTACTTTCTATTGCTTTGTGAGAAGTTCTGAAATTCATTCTCGTTTTCTATAGGATTAAGAAAAGCAAATAATAAGAATAATAGCACTTAAAACTTACTGAGTGGTAACTCTGAGCCGGGCCCCCAAAACAACATTCTACATGTTACAGCTCACTGGGCCCTCACCACCACCCCATGAGGTGAGTACGCTTACGTCCCACTTTACAGATGAACAAACTGCAGAAGACATACACGGGCACGACGGAGCTGGGGTTCAATCCCAGGCTGTCTTGCCCCAGTGTCAAAATTCCTAATCTCTACGGTATATGTACTGTGCACAAAGTAATCGGGGCTGGCATGGGGTGTTGGGGGCAAGATCTTAAAAAGAATTTTTTTAACCAACATATTGAACATATGGCTAACTAACTGCCACGCGATGATCAGGAGACGCTTGTTAAAAAAGCGCACATCTAGGCCCCTCTTTGGACATGAAATCACTGTCTCCTTGAGGGAGAAAGGGGAGGGTTTTACCCTGAAAATCCACAGGTTTATCAAACGCCTACAGTACCTGACTTTTAGGACCACTACATTTTGTTCCAATTCAGTAGGTGTTTTCACAGCTACTTCAGAAACACGTAACCAGGACAGCCTTTCTTTTTCCACTAAGAAAGTAATCACGCTCGTCAAGCATTTATAGAATGGAAGCTTCGCAGAGACTGTTTGGGGCATTTGGGGTCCTTAAGCTGTGCTAAAGCTCGTAAAGGGAATACAGGGTCCCACCTTGATAGCTGATCTGATGCAGATCGGTGCCAACACCGCCAGATGAATTTCACCAGTTCAGAACACCACAAAGGCAAAATCGCAACCACAGTGCTCCCAAGAAAGTTTTGGTGTGTAGCCGCAAAACCCCCTTCCTACCCGGGGCAGGCCCAGCAGGAGAGGCACATCTGTGTCGAGGGCTGCCGTATGGCGGGCTTGAACACGGACGCTGGAGGCGAGGGAGGGCAAGACGCGACCAACAAAATGAAAACAAAAACAAAAAAACAGACCTCCTTTGTCCATTAGGTTCAATCTGCAGAGAGTTTCTATTTGATTTAGGAGTCTTCACTTTCATCTTAGGTCACAGAATCAGGCTTAATATTCAGAATTCCTTTATCAAAATAAAGTAGAAGTTTTCTCCTGCCTAGAGACAAATGACTTTACATGAAAAGTCACCTCTAGGTAAAGGAGAAAGCAGAAATATTCTGTAATAAAATGCTTTATATTTTATGTTAGTATTACAAAAATTCTCCAAAGCAGAAGGAATTCCCACTTAGAACTCATTATTTCTTAATTAAGGAGGTTGGCAGGGAGGGGGTGCAAGTGACGCTCCAGTAATGCCCAGGATTATTCTTGGTACAGTTTGGAATTTACGCTCCAAGCAGGATGGCGGTGGGGGAACCTTCTTACCCAGTCGTTAAGAGGAAAATCTTCTCTATTTAAATAGTTTACTATTGTGAAAAAATCATAGCAATACTTCTTTTTTTTTTTTTTTTTTTTTTTTTGTCAGGGAGGGGAAAGAAAAGAACACTGAAAAAAATTTTTCCTTTCAGAATACCTCTAAGAGGCAAAGCTGCTCAAGTGAATGAAGCGAAAACACCTGGTAAGTTTGGGAAGGAAAACACAACTGTGCAGAAAAAGCAAGCAGTGCATTCCTGGCAGGCAGTGAGGACAAATTGCCCAAAGGAGAAGATCAGAGAGTGAACGCTTCTTAGAAAAGCAGGGTGAGGGACTAAAGGTAGATGAGAGAAGTTTCTCGATCATTTAAGAAAAGACTAACAGTTTGGAAAAAGAAATGGCATTCTTTAACTAAAAAACCCAAGAATCTAAATTTCGAACATTCCAATAGGAGCATACTGGGACACAGGAAATGTTAAAGGGTGGAGGAGGTGGGGGGAAGTGGTCATAAACTCAAGGATATATATGTGTATGTAACTGGCCCTAAAGAAAGGAGATGGGAGTTTGGGACAGATGTGCTAAGGGAAGGATATTGCTGCCCATACCGTTGCCCAAGCTCCCCCATCCACAGTCCGCCATATTAGTTCAGGATGGGGTCCCTGTGATCCTGGAAACACAACAGACTCATTCCTGCTACTCTTATTTAATGCTTCCCTCTACCAGTCCCCGTTTCCCATCCTTCAAGACCTGGCTCAAGTCCTAGCTTTCCAATAAGCTTTCCCTGACTATTCCTCTCTGCACCGATTTCCCTTTCTGGGGATTCCAGTTCACTAACTGAAGCCACATAATTTGCCTCTTCCTTAGTCTTGTTTTCATCCTGACCTACGTTCCTTAGATTCCTGTGTTGTGTTTATCCTGCTGCCTCACATGGAGATGGAAAAACCATGGCTGATTCATGCCTTTGAAGGGTTTCCTCTAGGCTCAAGTGGGAGACAGAACTGGCGCTAGAGAATTTTCATCCAGGGTGGTGACCAAAGGGTCCAGTAATAATAGAACTGACCTAAAGAATCAGATGTAGGAACAGATGGAAACCTTTTAATAAGTCTTTTTTTTTTTTTTCTTTTTGTTGGTGGTGGCGATTGCGGGCAGTTTGGAAGGGCAGCTTGAAGTCCAACAGACATCACAAAAGAAAAAAAGTCTCTCAACTTCCTCACTTGCCCAGTGATGAAAAAGAAGAGTAGGGAAAGGAAAAAAAAAATAATAACTCAGCTTATTTCTCAGGTTTTATCTGGAGAATACACACTGTACTGTTTTTTTTTTTTTAAACTAGATGATGTATAAAGACTTATCTTTAAATTTTTTTTTAATCTTTATTTAGTCTACATTTATTTTTGAGAGAGAGAGACACAGTGCGAGCGGGGGAGGAACAAAGAGAGAGGAAGACACAGAATCCGAAGCCGGCTCCAGGCTCCAAGCTGTCAGCACAGAGCCTGACACGGGGCTCGAACTCCCGAACCGTGAGATCATGACCTGAGCCAAAGTTGGACGCTTAAGCGACTGAGCCACCCAGGCGCTCCTAAGACTTCTCTTTAAACACTGGATTACAGTCACTGCTTTAAATGAAAGAAAATTAACTGCAGGACTTATAAGCACTCTTCTGGAAGGATGTAAAATATTTCTCAGTCTCCAAAAAGAAAATCCAGAATTTTACATCAAGTAAGATTTTAAACTGATTCAGCATCATGGATTTGGAACACCTCATAAAATCTTACTGGATCACAGAGATGGAAGAAGAATATCCCATCCCTATACATACTACAAGGACATCCTGACAAAACCCTGACCTTTCAGTACAGATATGGGCCTCCTAAGAGGCTGCTGCGAGCTCAGGTACTGGCATATTGTGGGTATGTTAATGAAATTAAGAGTCTCGCTTGCGTATGAGAAATTTCATATTCAGAATGCAATAATATTCTTTTTTTTAATAGTCCATTTATATTTTGGCATTTCCACCTCCATCATCTCTGGTTATTTCCAACATCGCTTCATAAGGTAGCTGAGGCAGACATCCTCCTCATTTTCCAAGAAGCAGAGTGAACGCTGCTTTCTCTCTTGGACAAGGATTCTAAGGGAATGACCAACTGTCTCCACTTTCAGGTCACCGTCTTCCACTCTACCACGCCAAATCCACCTTTTAGATTTTCTGACTGAAACGCATTGAGAGCGAATCGTAGGTTACAAAAAGTGGGTGTAACTTCTGGTTACATAAACATCACAGACATACCAACGGTTGGGACAAAGGTACCTGAAACATTTAACGGATAAACGTGCAATCAAAACACCTCCTTTCTAAAAGGCTTCTTCCGTATAGCTCTCTTCTAGGCTAGGAAGTCATTTTAAAAGCAAATTATAGAACGTTGCCCATAGAGAGTATATCACAAAGACTTTGCTTTCCTCTTGATCTTGTCAGGGATTCCTACAGAGAAAGGGTAGTGGTCTCATCAACCGTAAAAAACAAGAAACAGTCTTGCTAGAAGACCCTGTGTGGGCCACCCAGTTCTATAGGTGCTAAGCAACTGTGTTTGAAAAATAAGCCAACCTCTCAGAACCTTCGTTAATAAATCCCTACTACTTTAGCATATTAAGAAGACTAGAGTTCATATTGATAAAGGCCACGGTTTAAAATATGAAATCGAAGCTTTCTGTGTGATTTCACCGGAGAACACTGCCCCGCTCTAACTTCAAAACGCTTAAAAAAAAAAAAAAAAAGAAAGAAAGAAAAGGGGGACGTGTAGGTCAAAGGTCTACTTCACAGAGAACAAGGACTCACATTAAAAACCAGAATCCCAGCCCACACAAGAATGCTGGAACCTGCTGGGGCCTGTCTGTACTCCCCATGTTTTAGAGTGTTTCCTAGCACTTACTCCGAGAGCAGGATGCTCTTTGTCCCTCGTGTATTTTCACAGAAGTCCATTTGCTTTCCTTCCCTGGCCTCTTTGCCATGGGCTATGTCCATCATCGGGCACGATCTATGTGGCAGAAGTTAGTGCAACTCCCTGGGGAAAAGCCTCTGAAGGCCAGATGGGTTATTTAAAACCAAAGTTTCCCCCCTTTCCTACAAGAAGGATTTTAAGTGACCAAGCTTTCCTTTTTATCCCAGTAATAGTTTTTATATTCCAAAGAGCGTTTTTTTTCACTTAGGTAATAAAGCTTGCAGAGCCTTTACGTTTACCTTTCTTGATCTATTTCTATATCCTCTAACAGTTCCTATAGAAAATACATTTGGTGCTGACCACTGATTACTGCTGCAGCTGGATTTCAAAAAAAAACCTGATACCATTTTCAGTACCCATTAGCTGAAATAACACAAGATGCCAAAAGAAACGAAATGGAATATTACTTAAAGAAAAAAAAAATCACCTTCGGCACAAAAAAAGTTCTAGAACGCAAAAAGGCCATGAACTAAAATATAAATGTGAGTAGACCGGCAAAGAAGTCAGGGAGAAATTTTGAACATCGCTGCAGGCTACAAGAGTGATTCTTCAGTTCGAACCGTATTGTGTCACTGTATGTCAAGAAGTACAAATCTCAAGTGCTTTGACACGCAGATTGTAAAAAAAAGGTTTAAGACTCATTTTCTGAAAGTCATGCATCTTGGAGTTTGCTAATTTTCCTTGTGAAAAATGTCAGGTCTACGGACAATGTAAAAACCTTTCAGAGAACATTTTGCTAAGCAATTCTGAGGTTCTAAATGCCTCATACACGGAAACACTTCGGCTGTATATGTGAGAAGCCATGGACAGGCAGAACAAAGGAAATAAGGACAGTTTCGCTGACTGGGTTGTTATTAGGTCATTTCCACTGGATCATGAGCCCCAGAGAAGTGAGGCATAGAGAGGTGCACAGTGGTCCCCCTTGCCATACACTCTTCAACGCTTGCCCTCCTTTGTGTCTTCTCACTGGTTTGAACCCCAATCTCTTTAACAGAACAAACAACATAATATACAAAAAGGCAGTTAGAACTTGTGTTATCTTCCTCTCTAAGTGAGAGCAATAAAGCCTAAGGAAAATAAACAAAGCGAAGTTTCCAGAGCCTTCTAGTTTCCGTGCATGTGTGTCTGCGTGGCCCCTCCTATCTATCGTGGCAGATCCAGTGCAGAAGGAAAGGAATGCACCACACTGAATTGCTGTTTGGGGGCGGTAAAACACTCAGAAACACTTAGAAAGGCACTGTATGCCCCCACCTCCCATTCTGGGATGCCCTCAACCGGCTCCTTCTAGAAGTATGAACACAAAGGAAGACTGCTTTGGACAAACTATGATCATAGACCAACGAAGATTTTTATTAGGCTAACTTCCAAATTCACTTCTTCAAATGAAGGGAACTAGGGTCCTGAGGAATCTTAATCTCTAACCTTCTTTGTGGCATCGACCCCTCCACCTTTAAAAAAAAACCATTCATCTATTTTAGACCTATTACTAGACACCAGAGATGAAGAGATGAGTAAAGAGGATCACTACTTGCAACCATCTAGAATTAACAGAACTAAGTTATTATGGGATGCTGGGTTTTCCTCAAAGCTGAGGCTCAGCTAATTCTAACCCAATCTATTTTTTTTTCGTGCATGAAAGTCTTTAGTGGGTCCTTACCTTAAATAAATTGCCAAACAAAATATCATTTTCTTCATGTGACTCAGCCTCACAATTACGAACACAGTTTCTTGTTTTCTGTGGGAGATGGAAGTAGGGGCCTATATTGTGTGGAACGCAGGGGTAAGTGAAAGGTGGTGCCAGCAGTAGCTCTGGAACGTGCATTAAAAAAAATCTAAGTAAAAGTTTGATTTCAGGTCAGTTGCTTCCTATACATAAAACGTCAACGGGGCACCTGGGTGGCTCAGTCGGTTGAACGTCCGACTCTTGGTTTTGGCTCAGGTCATGATCTCCCAGTTCGTGAGTTCCAGCCCCACTTAGGGCTCCACGCCGCTGGTACAGAGCCTGCTTAGGATTCTCTCTCCCTGCCCCTCACCGGCTCATACTTTCCCTCTCAGAACAAAGAAATAATAAAACTTTTTAAAAAAGTGAATAAAAACTAGTGTGTGACAAACTGGGCAGATATTCTGTGAAAGTGGTCAGTAAATAAAAGGCTGAAGCAGTTTCTTCTAAGAGGATTTTTACATGGACACACACTCATCCATACTCACACTCCCCACACACTCACACACGCATATGCACGCACACACACACACACACACACACACACACACACACAACATCCACGCCTCACTCTGGCTGTCGGGGCCCTTTGGCCAGCAGCATTGAAAACACTGTCTATGCCACTTGCACAACTGACCCAGGGTCGCCAGGGACCCGCTTTCCATACATATTCATCCATTCGGCTAACTCATTTGCATAAAGTTTGTCAATGGCCTGTGAAGGGAAACCTCCTCACACCCTTCCAAAACGTCTTCCAGAAACACGAAGGCTAACCCTGGGAGCAGGGAAGTATCAACGCTAAAAGCAAGGATTCTACCTCTTCGGGGTGAACCCTATAGTGGTCTATGAACAGAAACATCTTCTTGTCCTTTCTTAAACTTGTTTCCAAACTTTCACTGGATGTACAAAAAGAGATCACTAAAGCAGAAACAGAATTTTCTAGCGACCTTACAGCAAAACGGAAAGCAATCAGACTTCCCAATCCATGAGGTTTTACTTCATGGGCTATTAGTATCAGTGCATAGAAAACAAAAATTCAGGGGCACCTGGGTGGCTCAGTCAGTTAAGCGTCCGACTTCGGCTCAGGTCACGATCTCACGGTCCGTGAGTTCGAGCCCCGCGTCGGGCTCTGTGCTGACAGCTCAGAGCCTGGAGCCTGTTTCAGATTCTGTCTCCCTCTCTCTGACCCTCCCCTGTTCATGTTCTCTCTCTCTCTCTCTCTCTCTCTCTCTCAAAAATAAATAGTAAAAAAAAAAAAAAAAGTTTAAACAAAAAGAAAACAAAAATTCAGCCCTTGTTTGTCTTAAAATGAGGCACATGCAGGATCCACAGAAGCCTACCACGACAGAAGTGCTGAACACTGGAGCTGGAAGGATCCAGAAGGATCCCCTGGACCAAACATGGGCAGCATGTATGGCATACTTCCCAAGGCTTGGAAGTGGCAAATACCCACAAATTACCAACTAATTCTGTTCCTCAAGTGTCATAAAAGTGTTCAAGTACAAATAGCACTCAGAAGTGCACTTTCTAAAAAGCTTTCTCCTAGAGCTGGTATATACTTATACATGAATTTGTGTGACACAAGGTCCCCCAATTATCTAAAGAGCAAATCTGTCCTCAAGAATATATACACTATAGGCAACTATATTTTAGATTGTTGTAGCATTCTCTGAGAGGCTTCCCTGTTGGTACTATGATTTAAGTGCATTACAACATAGCAGGGTCTGACTGTTCTAAAATCATTCTCCATTTTGACACATCCTTTGGCGTTTTCAGGTTTATCCCTTAAAGTCATCGTTCAGGGTCCTCACATGGATGGAGACAACAGCCCTCAGCACTAATCCCTGCAGAGTGAACATTAACCGTTTTGCTGCACGGGTACTAGAGTATTCCATCTCTGTGTAGCAGAATGTCACGTTCCTATCTTCGTTCCTCATTTTGATTTCTGAACTAAACAATTTGCCGTTTATGTGGCGGCTGCCTCTTCTTTTTCTACCAGTTCTTCTTGCTCAAAGTAGAGCTATGACTGAGGGATTACAGAGGCGCGAGCACTTGGATGATGCCTCCTTCTTTCCCACCGCTGCAGAACTAAGTTCCTGTCTTTCACAGCAGCCCTTCTGTGCACTCACTGCTTCTCCTCCCCGACGTCTGCCACCCACGTCAGCAGCACAGCCGTTTCTCTCTTCTGATTTTCTTCTTCAGGTTCCTGGCTGTTTCTTCTGGTCTCTCCACCAATTTTTGGATCATGTACAAACAGCCTGATCTGTGTTGATAGTGATTTTCCTTTTTGCCAGGACATTAGCTAGATCTGGATTTTTTTTTTTTTTGCTATGCTTATAAGGTTATTGGGTTCTTAGAGTTCTCTTTGCTGGTTTTATAATATATACACATATACACACACATATATATGTATGCTTACATATGCATATATACATACTTTTAGTATATTATGTACATACTAAATTTATATACATGGCTGCACATATATTTTTTTTCTCCTGCGAATGGGAGTGAGCATTTAAGTATTTGAGAAAGCTGGACAGTAATAACAACATTACTGGGGTGCCTGGGTGGCCCAGCTGGTTAAGCGTCCGACTTCAGCTCAGGTCATGATCTTGCAGTTTGTGAGTTCGGGCCCCACGTTGGGCTCTCTGCTGGCAGCAGCCTGGAGCCTGCTTCGGATTCTGGGTCTCCCTCTCTCTCTGCCCTTCCCCTGCACTCTCTCTCTAAAATAAACATTAAATTTTTTTTTAAATAATAACACCACTAGTAAGTAATAAATAGGAACCACATCACCACCACAATGAGAGCAGTAACAATGAAAACAACCATTTCAGTTCTTACCATGTGCTACATACATGTTGGTCAGAGTGATTTACCTGGATAATCCCAATTAAATCTCACTCCACCACTACTAGAGTATATAATATTATCGCCACCCGAGAGAAGAGGAAGGGCAGGTGTGGAGAGGTCAAGCCCTGTGGAGGCCCACAGACAGCAATGGCAGGGCTCTTCAACAGGCAATCTGACTCTAAAACCTACACAATGTTTTTTAAGTTTATTTGATTATTGTGAGAGAGGGAGAGAAAGAGCCAGTGGGGGAAGGGGGAGAGAGAGAAAGAAATCCCAAGCAGGCTCTGCGTCAGCGCAGAGCCGGATGTGGGGCTCGAACTCATGAACCATGAGATCATGACCTGAGGTGAATTCAAGAGTCGGATGCTCAACGGACTGAGCTACCCAGGTGCCCCTAGAACCTACTCCATTAACCAGACGGCAAGGTGTCACCGTGCCTTTAGTCTAGCCCTTTATGCCTGATGGAGGCAGATCTGTCCAAGAGGTGATCAGCATAAAGTTTCTTTCAATGAATCAGCATAACACAGTAAGCATAACACGTTTCAGTTTATGAGTCATTTGAGTTACTAGAACATGTCTTCTAGAATTATGAAATTTTAATATCATGAAATCCTAGTAGCTAAATCTCTGAATAACTGATGATCATACCTTATATTATAAAGGTGAAAAGATCGTGGGAAAAAAGCTAGGTAAAACACTCCCAAACCACTAAAATACATATAGTTTTACCTAGGATTCTAAGAATGTTTAATAGCTATAAGACTGATCTAAGCAGAAATCGCTGTTATTCGTTAAGGATCAAATAATTGGGATAATGTTGAAAATAATTTAAGACATTATAAAAAATTTTTATATTAAAAAAAGATGTACTGAAAAAACACTCAAAGACTAATAGATTCCCGCAACTGGATACACAATATTGTTTAATAATAGTGAAGCATTTTTCATAATACACTTGATACTTATAAAAATACATATTAATCAGAATTTCAGTATTTATCCAAATCTGGCCATAAGAGGTTTATAGCATATTATATATCATTACCATCGCCACACTGCATGTTTCAAGTTAATAGCATATAATTATCTGGCTTGATATGTGGAAGTCATATTATATCTAATCATCTAAAATTGAGTCAAGGGCCATTATAGAAATACCCATATAAAATAATATCTCATTCATGGAAAATGGGTTCTGAAATCCCCCTGGAAAGGCCATCCCACCAAAGGCTGCACAAAAACACAAAAGTTTTAATGCAATATCCAATATGCCCAGATGCAATGGAAAATATGGGTAGAGAGGCAATGCTATATTTGGTACTGCACGTCTTTCTTTTTTTGAGAGAGGGAAGGAGAGAGGGAGCGAAGGAGGGGCAGAGAGGGAGGAAGAGAGAAAATCCCAAGCAGGCTCTGTGCGGTCAGTGCATTTCGAACTCACGAACTGTGAGACCACGACCTGAGCTGAAACCAAGAGTCAGAAGCTTAACCGACTGAGGCACCCAGGCTCTCCTCTTTATTTCTTTTTTAAAATCAAGAGTTTTCCTTCTCCAAACTAACTTTCTTTCCTCCTCCTTCATTTCCACGTTCTCTCTATTCTCACACCATGTTCATACTCTGACAGTCGGTTAGTCCTCTTAGGAACTCATTCAGCCGTATAAGCTTTTGGTCTTAGAGAAAGAATAAAGATAACTTTCAAGGATGTTATCTCTCAAACTCTCCGAAATTGCAAGACTAGTTTTTCCCCCTAATCCTTCCAGGACTGATAATTTAGCAAAATACAATAGTAAGGTATTACAAAGGAATGGAATGAAATGAAAAAAAAAAAAACAAAACAAAACAAAAAAAAAACAAAAAACGAGAGAGAGTGTAAGCCCCATTTCTTAGAATTATTACCTGATTTAACCAACCTGAGATTTACTATGGACCGATAAAAGTTTCTAAACACTTAAAACTTCTCTGCTCAGCTCATTGGGGCTGGGTAACCAAGAGGCTGCAGACGGGCTTGGGCCCAGGAACCACACGCACTGAGGAAGCTCTCCTCTCACGAGAAACCTCACATGCCTCCTTCCGACCTTTAGGACCTGCTTCTCTATGGAGAATAGGCTGTGGTGCCTTATCTTTTTCTCCCATAGTTCTCAGAAGACTCTGTTCTTGACAAACGCAAGCTCCAGAAGCAAACAGGCCTTGTCTGCGTTATGGTTCATCTCATTACTACAGTCTAGGACTACTGAATTCATTAACACGATCTCTTCAACTCTTTTTTTCTTTTTATCCCTTTACTCAAATAATCAGCACATGCAGGAACATAATTCTTCCTTTGAGGAGCGTTAAAAGTTCTGGAATCTGGCATATAAGTAACATCCCTCTAACAACACATATTATCTGGGGTAAGCCAGCTTTTATTTTGTAGCTACCAAATATATCAGAATTTTACAATTCAGGTATTTTTATACCAAAGGCAAAAACAAGTATGAAAAGATTAATAGATCTGGTCCCATTACGTTTTAGTTTAAAAAATGAGAAGCTGGAAGTTTACCTATGAAATATTATAAAAGTTTACAAATCTTAATAAAAGAAATAATAAGACAAAGAAAAACACTGCCATGGAAGAAAAAATGATTATCTTCTCAATTACAAAATATATACGATAGTAATAAAATCTTGTACCTACTAAAATGACAATTTTTACAAAGATAGTACCCAGAGGCACCTGAGTGGCTCAGTCGGTTGGGTGACCGACTTCATCTCAGGTCCAGATCTCACGGTTTGTGAGTTCGAGCCCTGCGTCGGGCTCTGTGCTGACAGCTCAGAGCCTGGAACCTGCTTTGGATTCTGTGTCTCCCTCTCTCTCTGCCCCTCCCCTGCTCGCGCTCTGTCTCTCTGTCTCTCAATAACAAATAAACATTAAAAAGAAAAATTAAAAAAAGAAAGATATTACCCAATGTGTACATGCTAATACACAGCCCTTGTGTAAATACATAACAAATCTGTAAAAGAGTCTAAAAATTTACTTAGCAATTCAGGCTTAAATTTATTCAAAGGAAATAATTAAAAATGCACATAAAATATTCATGGCATTGCTCTGGACTTCTAACAAAATGGGAATTATTAAATAAGATATATATATGAAACTATGCAATCATTAAAATGATGCTATAGAATCGAGTTTATTGATGTGAAAATATGTTTACAATATATTTTACTGAAAAGAAACAGGTTGCAATACTATATTATACAATATGGTCCAATACTACATATCTGGAAGAATATTAAAGTCATAATAGTAAATATGAAACATTATTTTTCTTGTTTTCTAATTTATTTGCAATTAACAACTATTTTAACGTAATGAAGAATAAAAGATATAAAAGAGATAAAAACTACAAAAAGAATGCCTTCAATCAAAAAGTAGTGATAAGGGATTTAACTGAATTGTGGCTTGGCACCATTATTAAGAGGTTGAATGGGATTAAACTGATTTGTAGTGAAAAGATATTAGGAGAATATTTAGATTATAAGAACTTCCATTATTTTACAGACACATTTGCATGACAATAATCTGCCAGTTACATTTACGCCTGTGTGTTCCTGAGAACAGTATTGACAGCGTTAAACTTTCAGCTCTTCTTTGATCTGTCCTGCATTTGCGGTATGTTTGGTCTATAGTTTCAAACTTAGAGCCCAGGGACTGGTCTTTGGAAGCAGTATCTTGAAGATGCATTGAGTGGTTGTCAATTTAATCTCTTGGTCATTGGTAGGTCATTGAGTTAACACATATCACATACTGTACTTCTAGAGCTACGATAATGACAGTGAAGAAAACAGCCCTTTTAAAAAGGTTGGCTGGTGATGCCACGCCCCAGCGGTTTGAGCACGTATCACACTCCAGCCTCTTACATCATAACTTTGGGTTTGTCGTTCCTTTTTTATTTAAAAAAATTTTTTTCTTTTAATGTTTCTATTTATTTTTGAGACAGAGAGAGACAGAACATGAGCAGGGGAGGGGCAGAGAGAGAGACACACACAGAGTCCGAAGCAGGCTTCGGGCTCTGTGGACACGGGGCTCGAACCCATAAACTGTGAGATCATGACCTGAGCTGAAGTCGGACGCTCAACCAACCGAGCCACCCAGGCGCCCCTGTCATTCCTTTTTTAAAATTGATAGAGGCAGAGGCGGAAAACTTCAACGTCACAGGGAATGTTAGAGCTTTTTGAAAAGAACTTCAGAGATGATTCGGTCTGACCCCTTGAGGTTATAAATATGGAAATTTAGGCCCAGAGAATAGGTAAGTGATGAGCCAAAGCAGAACCAGGGATCTTGCCTCTAAGCCCAGTCGCTTTCTATCATCATTTACTACCTACACAGAACACAGGGCTCTACTTTAGAAGGTGACTACTGGACTCCAGGATTAATGAAAAGGCTAGTGTCAGTGTGTATACAGACCTTGCATCTGGTAACTATACGGTGCCTGTCCAGGTTGAGGCGTACCAAAGCTTGTGCCATAGCTGAGAAATCCCGTCTGTCCCGGTGACTGAGACTGTGACAATCCACCTTCAGTCTTGATGCCTGCCCACAATGCACCTAAATCAGTTAATGACAGCTTATCTATATGTTCATTTCAAAAGCTGGTAAACACCCCCCCAAACACTCCCACAACTGTTCAGTCACAGATGCTTCCCAATATTATCTCAATAACCAAAGGTATGCAAGCTTAGAGTGCAATACCCTAACCTAGAACTTTAATGAAAACAAAACGAAACAAAACAGGAGTATTACAGATTTGAGTGACTGTTCCCATTGTCCTTTGTCTTTCCGATTTACCTTTTCTATAAAATTTAACTCCAGTGATACGATTTCTAGATTTAGTTTTGTTGTTTTATAAGAGGTTAAAAGATGATCTCCTTTAGAATCCAGTAATAGCCATAATTAAACTTCAACTAGATTGTTCTAAAAGTCACTGTGTAGATTAGTGTCAAAAATCAAAATTCTCTTTTCTTTTTTTTTTTTTTTTTGTCCAACTCCATGGAAGCAAACTGAAAGCTAGCTTAGACCTTTGAGGGGATTCCACGTCCCTCCAAAACCGATGAGGGGATTCCACGTCCCTCCAGAAGGGAGGATCGGAACGTCTTCCGAAACTCCCGGCCTGTGGTCCTCCAGTGCATCCACTTAGACTGTGTCGGGCACTACCAGAACTCCAGAAATGAGCTCACACAGAAAAGACAGAACGAACAGACACTAACCGTGGCCAGTCAGGCTCTCCGGGTCGGGGGTCCCTCGGGGGTCTTGGGGATCCCGGGCCGAGCCCCCAAATGTTATGCCCAGAATTCGTGATCCCCAAAGACTGCCAGGGAGCCAAGTCCGATGCAAAAGCAAAAGGGCCTTTATTCGAGCTAGCTCGAGCTCAATCCCCTACCTGCACCGACACAGCAGTGAGATACCGGGGAGCACAAAATTCTCTTTTCTAAGAGGAGATTAGAGTCTTTAGCCTCACAGCATTTTTTTCCTTTTTTTCTTTACTCTTTCTGCCACAAAGATGATTTTAGCACTCAATTCATTTTGAAGTCAGAGGAAACAATATTGGGCACAGAACTAAGCAACACAGGGGAAAATCTCCTCCCAAACACCCGATCCCACCAGAAGGTAAGCACGAAGCTAGGAGGATATTAAAGGACTGTATCATATAGAACAGCATAGTGATTTACAAACAAGTAAAGCTGACCAATAATTCCCTTTCTGTCCCTGATAGTTTCAAGTATTTATTCCAATATTATTGTTTTAAGTGTAGCCTAAAGTACGCTTTCTTATCATTGTAATATAAAAATCATGTGTTTGTGGCCTCCAAATACTTCCCAGAATGCCAGGCTGACATCCGAATTTTAGGACTTGGGTTTGGCAGTATTGTTGTACAGGGCTCAGCGCTGGATTGTAATTAAAGACAGTCATGAAAGTTAACAAGGGTCCTTAATTTCCACAGAAGGAAGAGAGCAAGTCTTCTGCCAAGCGAATCCACATTTTTGAATAATTTCACTTTGCACTTAAGATAAATGATATCTTTGGGATCTAGAAGACACAGTAGTCTCACAGTTTATTTCCATTTTAGGGGAATTTCATCAGTAGAATGAAGTTAGGTAACTTTCCTGAGGCAGTGGAAGAATCTGACTCTTGGCTGAGAGAGCCTACAGTAATTCCTGGCGTATCTCTACATAGCCTCATGATGATCTTAACATTTATGTCTTAAGAGAAGCTTAACATTTAACAAAATCTGACTTTTCCCCGCACAGGCAATCCCAAACCCGTCCTTATTAATGGTCCCTGGAAAGACACCTGACTCGGCCAGGTGGCTTGATGGCTCAAGAAACTCCCTTTCTTTCCATGTGGTCACCAACAGGGATTTCCCCCTGCTCTGTCTCCATTGGGGGTTCTATTAATCTGCTTTGAGCCTTCCTGTACCACCTCTGGTGTTAGCCTGGAGGCTCAATCTTTGTGATGAGAACAGATAAGGAAAAGCAGGAAGAGGTAGAAAACACCCTCAGCTGCACCTGTCTCCCGGGCTTCCACCCACAAGCCTGCAAACTCATCATACTGCTCGGCTCTATGCCAATCCAGAGAAGAGCGTTAAGCTCTCTTCTCCACTGATGTATTATTCCCACTATGATAAGATTTGCCTAGCTTTTCTTACAGGGTCTAAGTAAAAAGCCAGGGGGCACAAGTCCTGGGAGAAAGTCTTCTAAGACCATCTGGACCTTGACTATCAGCAGTTAAAAACCCTGACCTACGTGTTCTTCCTTCACAAGCAAGCAGAGGGGAGATGGCTTTTCAATGCGCTGGCCCAGGAAAAATAGAATGCCTGGTCAGAAGCACTGGGAGCATCTCTTTGTACTCAAGGCCCCAAAAGAGAAGGAAGACAGTGATCAGGAAAATGCTGAGGACTCAGGAGATTTATAAGCACAGATGGCCCTGGGGTCAAAGCCCTCGACATGGAGCCTTGCCCTTACCATCTCCCGACCCCCACCTCTCCCGTTAAAATCCCTATCCTTACTCTACCAGGTCTGATTTGAACCTCAGAATCTCTGCTCCTGGAACAATCATCTCAGACAATAGGGACATCCACTGATGGTTCAGTACTGGAAGGGTCCTAGACCACAGCCCCGAAAGTGGCAAAGGGCCCTACCATAATTGAATGGAGAGGAGAAGGAACAAGAGAGGAGCTGTGTGAGTGGCAGTCGAGGCAATGGCATGAAGGGCACCCTCTCCTGGCAGGCCTGGTAGGCCTCCAGCACTTTCAGGTTGTTTGCACCAGAAGATACATTCACACTTCAAATAATCAGGTTACAAATACATTTTGAGAATATAAACTGGGGACTGCCTCAACTCACATCATAGTGTTGAAGCTATGTAATTCAAACCCGAGGTCCTTTTTCCTCATTTAGCACAAGAATTGGTTAAGAGTTGATGGCAGATAAAATTGATCTATATCTACCATTATTTTCAGAAATCTTGCATAAAAGTTATAGAAATGCAAGGCAATTCTAGGAAGTCCATCTTATGGTTGTTTCTAAAATCTGGCTTAAAAATGCCTAGCTAGGAAAAAAAAAAAAAAAAAAAACAAACCTAGCTAGATAACTTTCAGTTCTGGGTAATTTCGAAATGAAACCATAAAGGGTGAAATCATATATAATTTACATTTTAATTTCGGTATATTTTATAAGAAATTTATATATAGTCGATTTGGTTTGGGGTAAAGGTAGAAAATAAGAAGGAATAAAGTAATTTGCCTTCTAATTATTAATGAAATGCTTAAAGAACATTATTTCTTTCAATATACTGCTATAAGCACAGATTTATTTATTTTATCAGTCCTTTCCTCCAAGCTTCCATGTACGTTTTCTTGATCGCTAGATTTTTTTCTTAAGGAAATGTTAATGATTCACATTCTTCCTACTCAAACAAAGTGCAATGTGTTTAAAATTGCAAGTGCAATTCAATTGAAGAAAAGGTATCTTGAAATTCTAAGATTTCTTAAAATTAAACTTTGGGGTTTTGCTGGATTTATTTTTAATTTACAGGTATTGACCCTTTAACAATGGAGTTAAATTACACCAAGATAAAGGTAATCTCCAGGTGGGAAGGAACAAATAGGGATGTGAGCTTTAAAGGTTTCCTGCTTTGCCTCTTCAAAGGGCAGCCCAAGCTGTGATATATAGATCACTTTTCCTAATGGTTGATAATGCTGAAATTTAAAAGTACTACCAGCCTCACGTTCAGAGCAAGGATTTGTTGAATTCTGTTTGTACTTCCCTAATCATAGCTAGGTATCTGATAAATAGGAAACGTATCTTTACCCTAAAAGACTTCATTCACAGAAGTTTTATCTCAAATACGCACTAAAATGCTTTGGATTCCACAACCAAGTGCTCAAGCAGCAAATTAAAAGTTGAGCTACAAATGGGGGCGGGGGGGGGGGGGGGGAAGGAGAGCAAGACGGCATACGAACCACGCAATCTATCTGCCACTGACGACTTCCAGAGAAGGAGCCGCCGCTTCTTACAAGGCTCGTTGAAAACAATCAGATGAAGAATTTAGACACAAAAGGTGATCACACCTTCTAAAGCGGCCCAAGATGGCAGTCTTTAGGTACCACTCCTATGAACCTTGCCCCCCCCCACAGGTATGCCCATTAGATCCCACCACTGAAGTAACGGGATTACTCACCATATGAGGAAATTCCGTACGGCTGTCCTGGCTGTGGGTATGTGACATATGCTGTAGCTTGTTGCATTCCTGTGGTAAACTGTGTTTGCCCATATGCAGCCATAGTTTGTGAGGAAGGGGTAGGGAGAATATGTGGGTATGGTCTGCTATTTGTCAGAAATGACAGAAAATAGAAAGCCCATGCATTAGATGGAAACATGCAAGGTAACTGATTAACAACCATATCACAAATTGCAGTTAAAGACGGTCTCTTCAAGTATAACTTGCAAATACAATACACAAAGTACTGAAAAACTTCAGTATCTCTTCTAGGTGACGCTCAAAAGAAATTTGTGTCAACACATTTACGGCTCTGTGAAATGCACTTTAGTTTAAATCAAGATGTAACATGTGGGCACAAAACATGACTTGAAATAAGGTAAAAGACTACTCAGAAAAGGCATTTATTGAGAGAAAATACATCTTACTTGGAAGGGTAAATCTGTGGTGGGGAGAACTGGTGAGTTGGTCTTGGGCTGAAGCTACTGCTCCCAATTGCTGGAAAAAAAAAGAAAAAGAACACATAACAGTCAAAGCAAAATACGAAATCAGCATAAAGCGCTGATCTAGTTTGAACGACAGGTAGCCCATACGAAATGGCCAGCATTCAACCTTTTGGGCCTGAAAAAAAAACCAAAACGGCAATTTCATGCGATCAACCCAAGCGAAAATCTGCGGAACAACCTTTGGGAACTGATGAAGTGGTTCTAAGTTTAGATTAGGTCTTAGAAAGTGGTCACAATCATCTGAAATAGCTGGCAGCTGCAGGGTAAGAGGACAAGGAGTCCTGGCCACTGTGCAGAAGGGCCCGCTCAAAGGGGGGCGGGGACGAGGGTGAATTTGCAGGGCTGGGCGGGACCAAAAGGTCACCTGGCCTATTGTGTGCGCTCAGGGACACACACACACCTGACCCTGGATTAACGGGAAACGCAGTCTAATCTTCTCCCAGGTGAGCAGAAATGGGGCCGCTCCTCATTTGCCTGCGTGAATTTAGCAACATTTTTTAGTAAAAATGCATTCCTACAGCGCTCTTAAATTTCTCAAGTTGCAAGCGAAGCCTGATCTTTCTTGTACTGAGGCAGTGTTCCTGGGCCTTTTTCAGTGAAACATGCTTAACTTCAGTTATTTAAGTTAAAAAAATAAAATAAAATGTTTTTGTTGTTGTTTAAAGAGGTTATTCAAACATTCAAGCAGAATTTCATTTCTTTTTAATCACATATACTCAGTAGGTCTCAGAAATGCACTAAACTCTGCCATTCTTTTACACTCGTCCTGAACTAAAACAAAAATCCATTTTTGTTAACATAAGGCCTTAAAATGGTAGTTCTCAGCTTTATTGTAAATAGGGGCGATTTTATGTACAATATATATTACACACACATATATATACCCACAGCTCTATGTGTTTACATGTATTACATATAAATATATGTAAATACCCCTATCCTCTACCCTGCTAAGATGTATAGTCTTTGGGTACAATTACAAGATATAATAGGTTCATCATCTTCTTCCAGTAGTAATCACAGTCTTCAGGGGCTCTATTATTTATGAACTATGCTGCGTATTAAAATCCTTCTAAAAGCTTCCATGCGCTCAAAGTCTGATACATTTTTCATAACGTCACATCAGTCCACGTATACTTCTCAAGCTCAGTTTTCCATTTGGGTTCGGGAGAACAGCGGTAGAGTTGGACCAGAATCTGGATCCGGAATGATCCTTTCCTTGTAAAGCAAGCCGGCCTCACGCAGTGACCGCAGATCCAGATTCATACCACTGCTGCATGCCAGCTGCCAGACTTCAGCCACGTGGCTCTCAGTTTGGCAGAGTCGGGGTCCGCATTAAAGCGAGGGCAGGCCAACTCAGCTGGTGCGCCCCGACCTGCGGGCACGTGTTGAGTCACTATTCCGCACCAGCCACCGAGCTAGATGCCGCAGATGCAAACGCGCAAAGACAAGTTCTGTCACGTGTGGGGAGGCTGACACACAAATAGCCATGGGGGGATTAGTTAAATATTGCAATTTATAGAAGGGAGGGATTAGTGCGAGCACACTTGGACAACAAGGACTACCACCTGCCCAGGTCATCCTCGACTACAGCCTTTCCTGTTCTCCTTTGCTAAGCCTGAAAAGAGACCAAGGGCAAAGTAGATATACCCGGCAGAGTAGCTGGAGGAGGAATACCTTCCCTGGACAATCACAGTTCAAAACGACTTTAAAAAATAAATAACTAAACCAGAACAAAAACGCAATGCAACCAGATGGTGGAAGCCACAGAAATCCCTTTTATTCTTGCCCAGCTCTCTCCCTGGGTTTTTCAAACTATGGGTCAGGACCCATGATCACAAACTCAGCTTCACAGGTTGCACCCAGAAGTTTTTCACAGGTAAACAGAATAACAGAAGAGACTGTATCAGGCTTATTACACAGGGTGCGGTGAGTTCCGTGAAGCTTTAAGGTTGAATGTGGAGGATAGGTGTGTACACATGAAGAAAGAGATCGGGGTTCGGGGGGGGGGGGGCTCAGCGTGTGGTAATTGAGCACAGGTTCTGGAATCAGAATTTAATTTTGGCTCAGACTGAAGTTCCAACTCTTCTCTTTGATCTTGGTCCACACAACACGATTGTCTGTCCCCATTTTACATATGGGGCATAGAACTTAAGTAACACATTCGAGCAAATAAATGGGAAAGGTGGTATTTGAACCCACGACTGCCTGACTCCTTCCATCAAAACATACTATTTCCTGACCTCCTGTGAAGAAACAAGAAACCTCAGAATAATCTCATTTTCCCTCCCTCCATTTCATGAGTCACAAGTCACCCATCCCAAATCCAGATACTGCCTGTTGAGCTGTTCTGCACACGCCATCCCCGCTCCCCTGTCCCGGCTCTCGTTAGCCTCTGTCACGTTCCCTGTGTCCCATCTGCGGGCCTGAACGCAATACTGCACTGCCACCACAGTGATCTTTCTTAAATGGAAACTTCTTTATGTCCATGTTCCAGCTTAGGAGCTCTCAACTGTGCTCGTGTTATCCTTAGGAAAAGTTCCAAATTTCTTGGCAGAGTCCAGAGATTCAATCATCCCCCCTCCCCTGGGTTTGGTAATATGTAGCCTGCTTGGAGTTGAGGACTGCCCACACATGCCATGCGTGCTCATCTTCGTCTCGGGGGGCTCTTCAGACCAGACCCTCTGCACTCTAAGGCCTTCTCCCTGCCTGACAAACACTCCTCCAGTGGGACTCAAACATCGTCTTCTCTTTCGGATAATATCTTTCTTCTCTGTACCTTTTTGAAGTGCCGTAAACATTGGCCATGTAGCACTTAACCACGCTGCATTATAGTTAACATGTGTATAGATGTTCACTTCCTCTGCTAACCATGAGCTTCTGGGGCCAAGGACCCCTTGCTCTCTTTTGTTTCCTTGGCACCCGACAGGGCCTGGCATGTGGGAAGAAATCAATCAACAATATGAAGAATGTGAAGAAATAGGTCATAAGCAAAGTAGATTTTTTTTAAACCCTGATGATGTGAAGGATGGTTAAATTTTTTGCAGTTATGTGTAAACATACAAAATAAATCTGATTCAGTCCTTTGGCAATATAATTTGGAGTGAACAGTATTTTTTTTTTAGTTTATTTTTTATTTTGAGAGAGAGAGAGAGAATGAACACAAGCGGGGGGTGGGGGGGGGGAAGAGAGAGAGAGAGAGAGAGAGAGAGAGAGAGAGAG
>NC_064812.1:61253823-61273655 GCF_023721935.1 Panthera uncia | reverse complement strand
AGAGAGAGAGAGAGAGAGAGAGAGAGAGAGAGAGAGGGAGAATATGCCAAGCAGGCTCTACACTGTCAGCACTGAGCTCAACACGGGGCCACGGGGCTCCATCTCACAAACCATGAGATCATGACCTGGGCAAAATCAAGAGCCAGACGCCCAACCGACGGAGCCACCCAGGCACCTGTGAATAGTACCCTTTATAAAATACATGTGAATAAGAAGCTGTGATGTTGCCTGCGTATCTTGCTACTAATTACCTAACGATGTGCCCCTAGAATGATTAAATATTTAATGCCATATAATAAATCCCTATTTTGGGGGATTTCCCTAAATCCGAGCCCCTACAATTTTGTGTGGACTAAAGTCCAGAATCTTCCAAGTCATACCTCAAGTACTTTTCCTCTTAATTGCCTAAAACACCTTTAACTTTTCAAACAATTTAGGAATTCTGATTACTTTTAAATTTCATGGGACCAGAACACCCTAAAGCAAAAAGAACACTCCCAGATCATTCATCAAGGTAAATAAAATGGTTCTTTTACCATTAGTAAGCTCCAAATTACACATGCCAGAGCCTTGAGAATGTATGGGCAACTAATGCCTCTGTTTTAGTACATTTGTTTCCTATTATGCCATTATTTCTCTTTGTTCTAACCTAGAAGTTAAAGAACCTCCCTAAATCTTTGTTGTGGGAAGGGAGGGGAGGACCTAAGCTTGAGAATCTCCTGAGAAGGTGAACAGAAATCCCCAAATTAGCAGTTCCTCCTTCACTGCTCCCATCTCATTAACAACATCACTCAGATGGACAAGTTGAAAGTCCAAAAGTTTTGACTCTTCTCTTTCCTCCTATCATTTCATCATAAATTCAGCCAGCTCTCCCTTCAGAAAATGCCCTCTACTTGACGACTTCTCCCTGCTCTCGTTTACCACCCTGTTGCAATTATCAATGTGATGGCTACCGGGGAATAGTGGTCAGGAACCCCCTTCCCCACCCACAGCCTCACCCTCCTCTCTTTCTCCTCCACTCCTTTCCCCTAATGGAATCCTGGCACATTTAGTCCCGCCTCTGTGGCTCTTCTAAGAAGGACACGGGCTAATACAGTCCTCTCTCTTCTCAGCCATGGCCATACCGGTCTCCCTGTTTCTATTTACCCTCCTCTCCCCTCTTCTCCCATAAAGCATTTTCCACACAACAAATGCTGATCTCTTAAAAACATATATTGGATCATGTCACAACTGTCCCCAACTCTAAGCCCCATTATCCTCTTACATTTAAATTAACCCAAACTTAAAAATAAATTACATAAAATACATACACACATAAACTCGAACTTATTCCCTAAGATCTCTGCTCGTATGCCCACCCTTCAGAGAGGCCGTCCCTCTAAAAGAGACCCCCAGCCACTCCTCGCTGTATGCTTTGATCTGCTCTCATTTCTGTTGTAGCCTACTTACTTTCACTACCACTTAGCTCTTGATTACCTGCCTCACCCACAGAACGAAAACTCCTTGAGGGCAGGGACCTCATCTACTTCATCACTGCCATAATTCCACCACCTAGAACACTGCCTCCTATACAGTAGGTGCTCCACACATAACTGTTGAATGAAGGAGTCAGACCCAAAAAGTTACATCTTTTTACGAGCAATTAAAATACAAAGAAATCCTATTTTTCATACAGGACATTTCTTTCTCCTCTAGAAGCATTCCTGTTCCTATTTCTAATTTTCAAACACTACCAGACATCAACATTATATTGATGACCATTATATTATATGATCATTATATTACATGATTATTTGATTATATGATCAACATTATATTATACGATCAATATTATCAACTGGCACTTCATTTAACCAATTAATAACAAATTTAGACTTTGTGGAAATGGAAGAAACAGAAGGCAAAGATATTTTGTAATCCCTAAAAACATTATTTTCAACCTCAATTGCTCTTAATACATTTAGATCGCTAAAATACTGCTTTTCAGTGGTCAGTAGTAAATGGGCAGAACATCATTGAATTTTAAAAACATAGTAACCTTGCCATTTTCAATTCGGCAACATGCCTTTGAAAATCACCTGCTCTCCTCCAGTCTCCCCATATAAGGATACCTGGGGATTTCCCTGGAAAAGCGGGAGCTTCATTGCCTCCTTAATGCTTTAAGATGCTCAGGTTCCTTGAGGCACAGAGGTGAGACGGCTACTACCAATGTCAGCATGGCTCCAGTTCCTCTTTATCCTTGCTATTGCCTCAAGACACCCAAGGTTGAGATGTGAATGAAGTCATCATGGAGAAGGAAGCAGGAGTAGTGACCACAGAGGTGAAGACCGTTTTGGAGTCAAATGCTCAGAGATCGCTTTCTCCAGACTTCTCTTTTTCTTATAAACCCTAAGTCCCATTCACAACTGCTCCAGCAGGCCATGATTTTTACATTTTCACTCAAGAAAGACAGAAAGAAGGAAGGAAAAAATCCCTAGCGTACTCCATCCCCTTCTCCATTGTGCGACATGGAGAATCAGTCTATGGAAAACAAGATCCCCTATAGCTTCAGTCTCTTCACCAAACTTTCCTTTCACCTTCTGCTAAGCCTTTTTCCAAGGACCTTGCTTCTCCTGTAGAGCTTCTTCCAAGTAGATCCTACTCATTCTCTCAGATTCCAGATATTACAAGAGACCTGAAAAACATATCCTCACTGCTTTTTCTTCCAAATCGTTGTTGTTTGCTCTCCCCTAAGGCCTTCCTTTTCTAAGATTTATGGCAATTCTTAAAAACTTCCATGAATGACCCACCTCCTAAATGTGGCCTCGCATTTATCAAAAACTTTAATATTTGACTATATCCGCTAACAAGTCCCAACGTTGTCTTGGGTTATGTATCCAACACTTCTCTCATTCCATCTAGGCCTCAACTCTAGTCTTCTACTCCAACCATCAAGCTCAAGACCACATTGTGAACCTTCCCCCCCCCCCCCATTCCACAGTCTTGCACCACAACAGCATCAACCAATTTATTTGTTTACTTAACATTTACTGACCAGCATCCATGTGCTCAATTCCATGATGGGTGCTAGGACTATAACTGTAAGCAAGCCAAATAAAATTTCTGTTCTCATAGTGCTATGGGTTAGCAGGAGGAAAGATAATACAAAGTAATTTAAAAAGTAGTGATGAAGGCTGAAGAAAGGAAGTACAGAGGACTGACTACGGAAGCATGTGGTAGAGGTCTCACTGAGTTTCGAGATTAAGGAAGAAACATCCTCTCCTTCCAGAATTTTCTCATCTGTTCTCCAACGTTATCACAGATGCAGGACCCCTCGACAGCCTATTTTCTCTCAATTTGTTATCCCTTACCTTTGCTTTAAAAAAAAAGAAAAAAAAACTTTGAGGCTACATGAATAATTATTTTAAACTCTTACTGATACCTGTCCTTTTACTTCCACATTCTTCCCTGCCTTACCGGAAAATCCTTAAATATCATTTTTACCTGAGCACCAAAACTCTTGTAGAGAAAAACTGCTCTGCCATAAAGGCTCCACATTCATCGTTCTACCTTTGTTTGGACTCGGGCTCTATTGCCAACCTTCTTTTATATTCCAAGCAGCCTCGGGCTTCCCAACTCCTCATGGCATCTATTTCATTCTTCTCATCTTTTCCAGCTCACAAGCCTATCACTATCAAATGAGTTGATAGCTCAAAATGAGTTGCTTCAGAGGAAAAAGTAGAAGCCATCATTCATTCATCCATTCATTCATCTAGCAAATATCTAAGTGCCTAACTTTTTAAGTGTTGAGGATACGAATGAACAAAGCTAGCCAAATCTTCGCCATCACAAGCTTACATTTTGGTGGGGTGAAAAGCCAACAATAAAACTAATACACAAGTAAATGATACAGTTTGCGAAGGGCTGTGTTATGGTGGTTAGCATGTTAGAGAGACTGGAAGCCTACAGTGGAGAGTTTTGCAACACTGAGTAGGGTGGTCAGGGTGCCTTATAGAGAAGGTGATAGGAGAGCAAAGACAAGGTGATGAAGGAGTCAGGCAGGTAGGTGTACAGAGAGGTGCCCCAGGCAGAGAGATGGTCATGGCAAAGGCACCGACTGGAAGCATGTCTGGCATGTTGAAGGACTAGTGGGAAGCAGGCAATAGGTCTGATGGGGCTCTTCGCTATTACAAAGAATCAGCATTTACTCAGAGATGAATGGGAGCTACTGGAGGGTTTGAACAGAAGAATCAGACAGGAATTCCCTTAACGTAGTGTCCCGTCCTCCACTTCAAACTCACGCACGTTAACTTCCATTCCGTTGTTCCGGATGTTTCTGTGGAAAAGTTATTCCTTTCTCTAAGGCGATCCACTTCTGTTTTGGATTTAAGCCACTGCTGTCCCAGCAGGGACCTCCCTCCATCAGTTACCCCCATTTTGCCTCAACCTATCACCCCTACCTCTGTAAAGTTTGTGTCGGCAGCCAAAACCACTCTGACTTTCTAAATGTCATCCTCAGCCCCGTATCTTACTTTCTAATGGACTACCTTCTCTTCTCCTCTCACCGCTTACATACTTGAAAGACACTTTTCTCCTCCCTGTCTCCACTTCCTCACCTTATTGGTTAAATCATCCATTTATTCCCTGAACTTATGACCACCTAGATCTGTTAGGAACTATGCTGGCAACAGAAATGGGGCATACAGGCAAGTGGGCACGAGAGGAAGTAAATCACTACTCACTGAAACTGCTGTAGGCTAAATCTATTGATGTTTCTCATGGATATTTTATTTTTAAAGGTTATTTATTTTGAGAGAGAGAGAGAGAGAGAGAGAGAAGCAGACAGACAAGGGCAGAGACAGAGGAAGAGAGAGAATACCAAGCAGGCTCCACACTGTTAGTGCAGAGCCCGACACAAGGCTTGATCCTATGAACAGTGAGATCATGAGCTGAGCCAAAACCGGGAGTCAGATGCTTAACCGACTGAGCCATCCGGGTGCCCCTCTCATTGATATTTTATTTTGACATAACTTGACACTTGAAGAAAAGTTGCAAATAGAGTAGAAAAATTTTCCAGATATTGTTTACCACAATTCCCTAAACGCGAACGTCTTAGTAGTTTAGTCCTCTAGTCCCTTTTTCATTATATAAGTGCGTGTGTATAAATACATATATCTCATTTTTTTTTTTGGAGTTGCAGAATGATGCCCTTTTGCTACTACCTCAGTGTATATATTTAAGAACAAGTTAGTCCTTTATCACAGGTTATCAATATCAGGAAAAATAGCAATGCAATATTATTGTCCACAGATACTTAAAAAAAAACTTCTCTCATTTCAGTACATGACTTTAAACTTGCACTTCAAAATTACTACTTTTAAAAAGTATGACTGCTATACACATACACTGTAATATATTTTTGAAAAAAAGCAGAAGGAATAAAATTCAAATTATATTCTATTATCCAGAGAAA
Source organism: Panthera uncia (assembly GCF_023721935.1). NCBI lineage: Eukaryota > Metazoa > Chordata > Mammalia > Carnivora > Felidae > Panthera > Panthera uncia. Next base: position 61,268,203 of record NC_064812.1, on the reverse strand, counting down.
ACCACCATTAATTTGTATACCCATGTACAAAGACACATAATGTTTAAAAATAAATGGATTATACAGAGCATATTACTCTTTTGTAACCTGCTTGGTACAAAACCTTTTGTTACTCTTTTGTAACCTGCTTGGTATACCTATTTGGTATAGTTAACATTTCCTCATGCCGTTCAGTTTTTTCAAACCTATTTTTAATAGCTGTATCCAAATCTCTCACATAGACAGCGCTTCCTTGAAATTCTTCCCTGCCTTCACTTGCAACTCAATCCTCTTCCTTCTTCCCCAGTTGAAAAAATCAGTGTTTTCACTTTATCCCCTGCCCATCTCTCCATATTGGTCTTCCCGGGATTCTGTCTTCAATGCTGTTTCAGCCCACTAGCTTTAACTCTCTGCACACTTCCAAAATTTCCATTCTAGATCTTTCCCAAGCTCCAACATCTCTGAGTGGATGTTACCTCCCACTCAACATGCCCCAGAGGGAAGGTACCACCTTTCCTTCTCAGTCATGCTTGTCTTGCATTCTGTCACCTTAACCTGTCTCTGCCTCCCTCACCCCTTGTGCTCATTGGTTACTATGCCATAAATTCTACTTCACAAATACATCTTAATGCATCACTTGTCCACACCATTGCCAGCACCTCCTCTCTGGTATTAAATGCCAGAAGATTTTATCTGGTCTCTCCACTTCAGTTCTCAAGCCCCCCTCACTCCTGATATAATCTGGATTCTGTATGTGAACACAATCATGCAACCCCCTTTCTCTGATGTCTCCTACTGCTCTCAGGACACAACGCAAACATCATGTGGAACACGCAAGCCTGGTCAGACTCTATCCTGACCCTGTCCAGCATGCTATCATCACTCAAACTGTACACACCAGGAATGCTGAACCACTGGCAATTCTAAATTCTGTGCCTCTGTGTCTTGGTCTGTTCCCATGGAGTTCCATCTGTCCAGCTTCCCCCTCCTCATATTTTCTCCCTCCCCCTACCCTATGTGCTTTATTCCTACTCATTTTTTAAGGCTGAGTGAAGCCATCATCTCTCCCAGGAAACCTTTCTTGCCCACCTCATCCCAACCTTGTCTCTGTTGGGTCCCTTCCTAGGTGTTCTTGGGGATCTCTTGGGTTCCCTCTGGAAATCAAACTGTAATGTGATGATCTGGTTACCTATTCACCTCACTAAGCCTCAAACCAGGGCCACCCTCATGTACCTAAGAATCCATAATGGCACCAAGCACATTCTCTGGTTTAAGTTGGATTCTAGTAAGTGTTTTGTAAAAGAACTCATGGGCATAACACCTTTTTGTTATTTCCTTATTGCTTCCATCTGGTATCTATCCTAAGTATAAAAGTTATACATTTGTATTTCATGCTATATCTATGTAGAACTCCTTTTAGTTGTGGTATGTATTAAATAAGTGATCCTGAGAGCTGGAGTAAGTCAATCACAAATTTATGTAAGTATATAGCATTTCCATTTGAGAGGTTTTAAAAACACAGCAGATAATATAAAAAGGGTTAAAAATTTAAGAATTACTTCTGATAGAAATAATTTCTTTATTGAAATAGTCCAATCTGGTAATCTGGCAAATACATAATCACAACCTCACAGTTACTTTAATATCACAATCACTTTCCTATCAGTAATTTCATTAACAAAGATGTGAAACTTGTTTGTTGGAGGCAGGCCTTGTTAAAGTGAAAGAGATCAAAACTAACTTAAGGATTGAAAGCTGCTTTATAAAGTGTTTAATTAGATCTATAGTTGACATGACAGGAGGACAGTTTCTAAGACTCCTTAAAGAGTATCAGAAGCAAAATTTTGCCTAACTAAATATGCATGATTAGAAAAATCATACAAATGAGAGAAAAAGGGAAGGAGTCACTAACCTAAAGATACTTTAGTAGAAGAGAAAAGAAACAAAACCCCTTTTGATTTTGTCTTCTTGATAGGATATCAATATTTTCAGCAAACACTTCATAACATTGGATAAAAAGAGAATTACAAGAATGGGACTCTGCATAAGGCTCTATTACATTTATATAATACATACACACATGCATATAGACACAGATATATACTTGATATATCTAACAGTTTCAATAAACTAATAAAAACTATGTTTTGTATTAATGTGAAAGTCTAATATATATTCCTTACCTGAACCTGAGAAATTGTCTAAAGACCCGTCTGCTGTTGTTGAAACTATTTCACTGCTGCTCATTGGCTCTGTTTTAACTACAAAATAAACAACATACATCATATATCCAATTAATAGTTATTTGTAAAGGCATGGTGGAGAAGTTATAACATTCAAAATAGTTACAAGAAAATCACTCTAAAAGCCAGTCTTTTAGTATTTGAATGTAATTCAGATTAATATTTGTAATAGCATTTTTACAAAACATACGCATGTTAACTGTTTTCTCAAGTTACAATCCATTGTGTCAAGCTATCCTTTAAAAACAGAAACACTTTAAAAGTAGCTAAATGTGTTACCTTACATATTTATTGAAATGCTTATTAACAAATAACTTATATCTTAACATTTATATGATGTGGACATGAAGTTATTTCCTTGGGTATATAGCCATTTGACCAAACAGAGCCAAAAAGCCATGATACTCAAGGACAGGCACATGCTTACGTGTGTGAACACACACACACACACGCACACACACTCCTAGTTATCCAGTATAGCTGAAAAACAGAGTGCTCAATTTAATGGATCATTACAACCACTCAGTCGTATCTGGCTGCCAATTTATCAATATCTGATGTACTTGGTACCAAAACCACACTAAATGTAAATGAAGCAGAAATTAAGTTTTCCATTCTAAAAGAAAACCAATTGCAGACCGTTTGTCAAAAACATATATGATCTTTAGTAAAGCCCCTTGGGGTTGTAAACTAAAAACATTTAGACTTATGCTGTGAGTTATTGAAAGCAATCCACTCCACTGACATAGTCATGGTATTATTGACCCCTATCAAACAGATAAGCCAGACACCTCAGAACATTTGCCTTTTTCCTCAGATTTAGGTTTAAAAAAAAAATGAAGAGAGAGTATTATTGCTTTCCTTAGAAACAACTAGTGAAGTGCTATCATTGAGATTTGCCTAGCCCACTTTGTGGAAGTTTTACAACCCCACTAATGGGTTTCCAGAAAAATGGCAAGAAGATCTTAGGGGCTACTTAAAAATCAATAACATGTTTCCCAAAACGAAGGTCCTACCAAGAGAATATTTGGGGTGGCTTCTCTTAGAAGTAAAAACATTCTGAAATGGGGAAGAATGATGGAGAAAATGAATCTTTTCCTTCTCTCAACATTAACAATTTCTTATAAACATCAGGAAAATAACAAATTCACCCTCTTTGACCTTTGAATCTTTTACTAATACATAATAAGTGGTTTTCAAATAGATAACATAAATAGTTGCAGCAAATAGTCACTTACAAAAAATTAATTATTTAGGCTGCTTCTAAACACATGAAAAATAAAACCAGGAAGTCTAATGGGAATCACTGCAACGGATTGTTTCCGTGTAGACCAAACAATAGTGTCACTGAAGTTTTCATTTTTCCACCAGTTGTTTGGGGTTAGAAGTCTTAGTTGATGCTATTAAATTCTGACAGAGGCCTGTATTTCCCTTTTCTCTTCACACCTCCAGGCAACCTAATGATCTTGTTCTTCATAACCATTATACTCCCCTAGATTGTGGAAAGTAGGTCCTCTACTACTGGTACACAGCTCCAAAATTTCCTACCCAGTTGTCCACATCCTAGCTTTCCTCCCTGAAAGAACAACTCATACAGCACCCTGTACCTATAAAGCAATAGCTCTATTTCACTCTGTACTGGACAGATTACCACAGGGATCTGAACTCCAAATCAAATACTATATACTGATCAAAGACTACAATCAGGCCCAAGGGGAACAGGTCATATGAAGTGCCTCCTACTGTCAGACTATGGACGTCATGATTAATCCTTTTAAAGAATTCTCCAAGGAGGTCTCAGAGCACAATTTACAAGCTCCCTAGTTAGGTACTGTCTCCTTGTTTCACATGCAAAAATTGAAAGCAAAGGGACTAGGAAATTGTCCAAAGTCACATAGTAAGCGGCAGAAATGGGAATTATTTTTGCATGTTTTCAATCCCAAGGCTTGAAGAAATGACAATATGTGGCACTTCTCAACAATTAGCACTACTCTACAACAAAGCAAGGAAATTGAGGCACAGTGCCATACACGGTGGATATAGAGGGAAGTAAAACCCCAGCAGTCCGGATCCTCCTAGAGTATGAACACTCCCAGGCTAATGCACTCACTAGGGGATCTCAAGTAGAAGCTCCTCATTCACTTGCCTGAGAAAATGGTGAAGAAAAAATTTTCCAGTGCATAGGGTGTTAGCCCACATTACTTCGAAATCTTTACCAAATCTAAGATCTAGGATTCTACAGATTGGATGATAAAATTACTTGGCGAGAGCTTACTATACCAAAACCACTCCCACTCTTATACCCCTAAGACTTACTCTAGCTATTCTCCATATTACTAGCTTGATCGAATATAGCTTTCACTCCCAGGAGACACATTAAATTATACTTGAAATTCCACTAAAACGAAGAAGGAAAGGAGGAGGATACTTTTTCTTTTAGGCCCCAAGTACATTAGCTTCTGCCATTGTTCAAATATACTCATCTATATACTAAGGAATAAAGACTCCCTTTTCCTAATGAGTCCAATTTTTTTAAAAAGGCTCGCTGTTGAAAAGAAGAGGATGTATATAAAGTAACTACCAAGATACTCATGATTTTATCAGGTACTGGAACTGAATACTTTGATCACCAGGGACCCAATGCTAAAGAGACTGAAGATTTATTGTGATGTAAAATAGTTTCTGAGTGAAAGCGAAATAAAGAGAGACCACCTCCCGAGTTGTTGTTGCCAAGCATACACCCTCCAGAAAGTTAAAAAGACAAGAGGGATCTCCAGCCACCAAACTACCCATCCTCACTCGCGCTATCGGATTTATAATTATGCCATAGATGACAGAATAGATCACCTCTCCAAGGCTCAATTTTTTTAACTCCTAGAGATTTAAATACCACCTCCTGAAATTTTTAACTCTTACAGATTTAAGGTAGTGTCACATCTGAGAACAATCATCCCATCTAAGCCACCTATCTGAAAAGAAAAATCTATGAATCCTCTGTTCTCTTCTAAGTAACTGTAGGATTCTTTTATCTCCACTGTACATTTTCCTTCATTACAGGATTTCAGTCTGGTAGAAAACAGCAATTTTTATTCTCTTTTGCCCCCATTCAAGAGTCTGTCTTCATCACTCCAGTCTTCAATCTTCTATCTGATACTTTAAGGACCTAAGTCCTTAAATATTCTCTAATTATTCAGAAACTCCCCTTTGCCTCTTTCATCTTTACAACCCCCTGCCCCCCTCCCCCCTGCAACTCCTTTGCTCAGTCATGTTCTCTAGGCCTGTACTGTACAGGGCAATGTGCTACCCTCCAGGGCTGCCACAAACTCTCATCTATCAACATCTTTGAGCTTTGGTTTTGGAGTCAAAGAATCCAGTTATCCGCTTTAAGACTTTATAAAAGTTATTTGAGCTCTGATCTTAATTATCTCACATACAAAAATTTTTAAATGACCCCTACGTTACAGGAATGCAGTTAGGATTCGTAGTATGTATGTAGAGTTTGGTACGGTCCATGGTTTCAAGCATGTCCGGGGGGTCTTAGAACATATTATCCACAGATGAGGAGGGACTACTGTGTAAGTTTTCTCCTATAATCATCATTAGTCCTGCCTTCTTAAGTTACATTCAAGTTACCTTGATTTGATTTTACTGTATGATTGAATTTGATTTTGGCCATCCTGAGGAAAATGGCCTTGCGTTGGCTCTTAGGCAAGCTGCTTGACTTTATATTCTTAATTTAGTTTTCAAAGGATAAACTTAACTTTAATGTGAAGCTCATATATAATAGATTGTATCCCATAAGAAAGACTTTGATTTCTCCTAATTAAAAGAGACACTTTAATGATAAAGTGACTACAAAAGTATGACCTCTGGACCTAGCTAAATGATTTCTAAGCATTTTTTTTTTACCCTCTCCTGAGTATGTTATCCCCCACTTAACAGATGAGGAAGTTGAGGTACACAGAAGTTGAATAACTTTTCATACTGTTAATAACAAAGCTAGATTGAAATTCAGCTGATAATTCCAAAGCTGGTGCTTTTAACAGTCTTCATTTGAGATAGCTCCCTGGTAGTATTCCCAGGAGAAAGGCATTTGGAGCTACTACTGATGATGGTGGCAAATATACTTTCAGCCCCTACTTTAAACCAGGTACTTTGCATTAATTTTTATGGATCCTTACTACCTTTTTCATTTGTGCACTGGTACTAGACTTGCTCATGAGAATGTCATGTCTTTCCAACTTCACCAGCCCGGTCTGGAACCAAGAGCTGCTACCTTAGAGTCCGGTGTTATCTCGTACCAAGCATCTTTTTCGCCAGGCTTTAATCCTCGCTTTGGCAAGTCCTTATTTTTCATTCTTCAACTGCTATTCTGGATTGTGGAGCATGGAAGAGGAGGCCACAATTTGCCCGCTGACCAAATTTGCTAACATGTATGCCTTCCATGTTCTTTGACTCATCCTTTTTCTTGACCATCCCTTTTCCATTTATTGTGCCCGAAATAGTTTCTATGGAGTCTTTTCTACCTACCTCAAGCCTCCAATCCTCACCTCATGCCCCATCCTCTTCAGTACATGACCCTAACCAACTATTTGATAAAGCATGTTAAAGCTACATTCAATCTTTCCGTGGTCTTCCTGCAACATCTCTGATTCCTACTGGCTAATCTCAGTGGAGGTTTCCTTTCCTGTAGTAGGATTTAACCTTTTACATTTTTATTCTTACTGCCACTTCCATACTGTCTTTGCCACAAAACTCCATTATGTGATCTCCCAGAATCCTCAATAATTCCATCTCAGGAGGCTACTTCTCTTCTACCAACAAAGACAGACAAGTCTGAGATATCACCTTACACCTGTCCGAACAGCTAGAATCAGAAAGACAAATAACAAGTGTTGGCGAGGATATGGGAAAAGGGAACCCTCGTGCAATGTTGGTATGAATCTAAATTAGTGCAGCCACTGTGGAAAACAGTATGAGAGTTCCTCAAAAAATTAAAAATAGAAATACCATATGATCCAGTAATTCCACATCTGGGTATTTACCCAAAGAAAGCAAAAACACGAAACATAGGGCACCCTTATGTTTATTGAAGCATTATTTGTAACAGCCAAGATATGGAAGCAACCATGTGTCCATGGATAGATGAATGGATAAAGAAGATGTGTTATGTGTTATACATACATGCATATATACATTATGTGTATATACACACATATCAAAACTGCATATATGTATAAATATGTGTGTATATATACATATATGTGTATATACGTGTGTGTGTGTGTGTGTGTATTACTTACTCATAAAAAAAAAAAATACAAGATCTTGCTTTGGGACAACATGGATGGACCCAGAGGGTATCATGCTAAGTGAAATAAGTCAGTCAGAGAAAGACAAATACTGTATGGTTTCATTCACATGTGGAATCTAAAAAACAAGAAGAAACAAAAACACAAAGCAGAAACAGACCCATAAATGCAGAGAACAAACTGATGGTTGCCAGAGGGGAAGGGAGTAAGGAAATGCACAAAATGGATGAAGGGGAGTAGGAAATAAAGGCTTCCGATTGTGGAATACATAAGTCAGGGGAATAAAAAGTACAGCACAGGGAATATAATCACTGGTATTTTAATAGTGTTGTACAGTCACAGATGCCAGCTACACTTGTGGTGAGCACAGCATAATGTAGAGACTTGTCAAATTCCTATGTCGTACACCTGAAACTCATATAACATGATATGTCCACTATAATAAAAAAGCAGGTTTCCCTTAATTTTTAAAAGGCTTTTCTCAACCATGAGACTTCTCTCCCTTTTCTCAGCACCAAGTTTCCTACAAATTTGCCTGGATCATCTACTCTGGATGAGTAGATCATCTGGATCATCTACTCTGTCTTTAGTCCTTTCCATCATCCCTTTCTTTATAGCTGTTATTTTACTAAAAGGACTTTTTTGATTGCCCAGGTCAAACTATTCCCAATTCTGATTTTCCTTAATTCTTTCACAGAATGGGCTTTCCTCTTTTTTTTTTTTTTTTCATTGACCAATACAACACGCAACATTCCCCCATTTCCCCTTCGTATCTCTCTTGTTCTCTGGATCTTCTTCCCTTTGCCTGCTCTGTGGTTTTATAATTCTATGCCATTCTTACCTATTTCTCTAGCCTTTCCTTGCCACACATTTAAAAAAAAAATCATCTTCATGTACATGACTCCCAAATATCTATCTACCTGCACATCTTTTTCATGGGAACCACATCCCAATTACAGAACACCCTCATCTGGATCAGGGTGAAACTCAACCTACTCCAACATAAAATATTCATTTTGTCCCTCTGTAATGGTCATGTCATCTAGAATGAAAGTTTCCTTTTCACCCCAGTTTCTCCCAGATCCCTTCACTTTGCACCCTATTGCCGCATCTATAATTGCCACCACTCCATAATCTTTCCCAATCATCTTGCTAATTTCACAGCCACTATCCTAATTATCTTATATCTATTCTCCTGTAAAAGTTGATAATTGGCCTTTCAGCCCCTGCTCTTTCTACTCTAAGCAGAGATACTGATCTCTCCATAGCTTAGATTTGAGGGAGTCACTCCTTGCTCTGAGGTCTTTAGCTCTCCATGTTCTCCTGAATTAAGCTATTAAGTTACATTCCCTTCTCATGTTTTTAAGCCCCACCCCCCTACACTCTAACACCAAGCTGTTTCCTTTTTTTGGCTTTACTTCTCTATTTAACAAATACTAACTTACAAGAATATAAAAGTATTATAAAATACATGGTTACATCTAATTGTCCTAACTTTTTCTGTGTGACACCATTATCCCATTTTACAGGTCATGAATCACAGGACTGTATATATTCAACATTTATACCAAACTGGCCTACTGAGATCCTTAACGCATCCTCAAACCCATGGTTTTGCTAATGTCTTTCTCTCCAACATTAAACATTCTATAAAACTTCCATCTGACTAAATTACACAATTCCTTAAAGGTTGAACCAAAGTCCTGTCTGCTTTGTGAAGTCTTGCCTGACCTACTACTCTGGACTGATTTTTCTTTTCCATGAGCTACTAAATGGGAATTTATACCTCCTTCAGAAAATACATCCTATTCTACCTCATTTTACGTTTCAGTCTTATCCATTTTAATATATTATAAATGTCTTTACAGTAAGAACTACATATTTTTGTAGCTCTACAGAACTTGATACAATGTGTGACACATAGTTGGAACTCAATATTCATTGAGGGAATAAATAAAGGTAAAAATGTACAACTGACTTACAACTGGCTTCATACTACTAGACACATTGCATAGGGCAATTTATACTATATATGCTCAAACATAAGGAGACATTTTATTCCTCCCAAATTATCACTCAATCAACTTATGTGCAGGTGCTTATAAAGCCTCTCAGTTGCAGGATGCACGTCATTAAGTTATTTTGAACGAAGTACTCTTTGGAGAAGACACACTAACATAAAATAGTATCAACCATTGGAATTTTTGTATATTAAAAGAGGACCCTGCCTGGATCCTTCGAAAGAGCGATAAATTAACAATAATGCATGGGGCATATCCACCCAAAGGCAAATCTTAGCTATTGCTATAAATAGGCCTTAAAAGAACTCTTTTAAAAGCTACACTGCACAAGACTATGCTGTACAGATAACAAATATAAGCTCGTGGGACAAAATAAATACACAGCCACCATAATGTTCAGGTATCGTTTGGATTCAATGGCTGTATCACTCACAGATTTAATGAGTATGCTTACTCAAACCATGAGGCAGAAGTGGACACGTAGGTCTTTGGAAACTAGGTCAAATGACTGAAAAAGATGGCAGTAAGGGATACCAGATACCAAAGGCCTATGTGAAGAGAATGAATAAAATTACCGCATGAAATATGAAAGTGGGAAATAGTAATATTTGAAAATTTATAGATTTTATAGGACACTTCAAGGACACAGAATTGAGTTAATAAATTAAATATTGTAAGTAGCCATTTAACTATTTGTTCTTTACCTAACAACGTATATGTCCACGAAACAAGTGCTTTTGCCTTTAGTTAGTTCCCATTGGGAAAATGAGGTGTGCCTTTAGGTGTGACTATTGGTTCTATAGTCTGGCATCTGGTGATCACCAAAATTTTAAAGCTAGGGCCATCCTCTTTTGCCTAAAAGAGGGTAGAAAATAGAAAAAGTATTAGGTTTTCAAAATATCATACCTTATACAACCTCAGGAAAGTCAAATCAACACCCATAGACTAAACTTAGCGTTTGACTGTATACATGGCCAATAAGAAATGTTAGTCAATTTGAAAACTTGTTATTCACAGCAAGTGTGACATGTGTACCATATTGAAGCAGCACTGTGCAACGGCTTCTGTAGAGGTCTAGACCCATTGGCTCTTTTCAGTAAAAGAAATGCCACATGGTAGAGGAGGGCGGCTCCTTTGAGAGGTCTCCTGAAACTTCACTTTCCCTTCCTGAAACTCTCATTCTTGCCACCCAGGCTCAGATTCCTGACACACAAAATCTGGGCAGACTGCATGAGCCTCCGGACTACTGTTCATCTCTCCCCCATTCCAATCTATCCTTGAAATTGCTGCCAGATTAGTACCTAAAACACTTTCACCATATCAATCCCTTGCTCAAAATATTCTGTGGCTTCTCTACTGGCTCCAGGATGAAGTCCAAATTCCTCAGTCTAGTATTCAGAGTCTTCCACAGTTTGTCTCCAGCTGATCCTTCCAACTTTATCTACGATCAATTCCTTCTTCAGCTAAACTGGTCTCCTCACGGTCTCCCAAACTATCCTACCTTTGTTCAGACTGGTCCCTCATTTAGAATGCATTCCATCTCTTCTCAACCTATTCAAATTCTACCCATTTCCCAACACTCAGCTCAGATTCCATCTCCTTCTTGAAGCCTGGCCAGACCTCAGCAAGCTGAAGAGCTCTTTTTTCCAAACTCTGAGAGCACTTTTGTTTGGATCAGTGGCTTCTAACCTTCTTGAGAATGAAGCCCTCTTTCTAACACCAAAGTATTTCAGAACACGAATGACAGTCTATTTTTAATCTGTTGATTGAGCAAGTGCATAATGACAAAAACCCACTGTGAAATTTCAGACCTGAAAATGTGCATTTTAATAAATAGAAGGTCCCGTGTGAAAAGAATTAACTATATACGTGGCCTGTTAATTTCCTCATCTTACAGACAATGCTTTTGGCACAAAAGAATTTGCTGACCTCAGTACGAGCTCTAGAACTCCTGGAGATGGCTAAGTCACACATGGAAAATTCTCAGCTTCATAATCCAATTGACATATTAGGACCTTTTAGTTTGGGCTAAGTTTTCAAAAAGTCTTATCTCCTCCACCTACATTGTGAACTCCTTAAGTCAGCAGTAGTATTGTTTACTTCTTTGTATTTCTGTTAGAATCTGGAATAGCTCTTTATGAAAAACAAATAAATAAATAAATGTTTCCTTCCTAAGTATTGTAGGCTCACTTCTTTCACGAATGTTTTATTATAACATTTTTCATACATCTAGAAAAGTTAAAAGAAGTATATAGTGAACAGCCATAAACCAACCGCTTAAATCCCATAATTCACATATTACTATATTTACTATTCCATACCTATTTCTCATAAAACCATCTTATTTTTCATGTGCTTTTAAAATAAGTTGCTTATACCATCTATTTCTCCTCAATACTTCACCATTCACACCATTAGCTAGAATTCGTATTTGTTTCTGGTTCTTCTTTCTGTTAACTAACATTTATATATAATGAAGTACACAGACCTGAAACGTGTCATTTAATGACTTTTAACAAATCCCTACATTCAGATTCCAAAGTGGGATCTATTTTTAGTGTGTTATACTGATGGAGCATGGCACAACAGTACAAAAAGACTGCCCTTATGTTAAGAATTCTCAATTAATGACCTAGGCAATATTTCAGTAGATTCTCAATTAAGAATTCTCAATTAATGACCTAGGCAATATTTCAGTAGATTCTCAATTAAGAATTCTCAATTAATGACCTAGGCAATATTTCAGTAGAGTTTCAGAACAAAAAAGGAAGACTTTAAATAGAAATTGATGTTTATGGAGTACCTACTATAGGTCACACATTGTGCTAAGTACTTTACAAGCAATGCCTCCTTTGCTCCTCATGGCAACTTTCGGAAATATTATAATCATCACCTTTCAAAGGTGAGGAAACTGCAGGTTCAAGGTGTTTGTGCAACTAGCCCAAGGTCACACAAGTAGTTTCAAATTTCTTTGACTTACCATAGCTTTCACGAAATCTTTGCAAAGTACAAAGTCAAACATTTTCTAATTAGGCCTTGATCATCCTTAATCATCGCTCTGCTGGAAATCTGAACAATCAGCAAAAACAGCACAGCCATAGGAAAAGTCCCAGAATGCCAGGGCATTGAATAAAAGTGTATCAGTGTATGTTGCAAATTAGCGGATGGTAAAATAAACTAGTGTATGAAGATTGGAAGCAGATGAGCTGGCTAGGACTCAGAACCTCAATCATATCAATCTGGAAAAATGGTTTACTTGCCTAAAATGTAATCAACCTACCAAATTTACATCTCAGATTATGTTTTTTCCCCTATATTTTCCCATTCTTCACCCATTTGCAGGGATACTCAGACATAAACCCTACCTTTATTACGTATTAACTGAGCAAGTACTTATTAGGTAACCCAGGTACTCAGAGTACCTGAAACAGCCATTGGATAATGTGAGGGACATCAGAAGAGGAGAAAATATCCTCTCCCACCCACGGAGACCCAGTAGCCAGTCCCAGTAGAGTTTTTTTTTAATGGAACATTTATAATTATTTAATAATAGCTGCTAGTGTTTGAATACATGTGGTAGATGCTAGTGACTATGCTTAGTATTTTAAGTAGACATTGCCATAATACCATGATAAAACTACAATCTCCATTTTACAAAGCAGAGGTTCAGAGATCACAGATGATAATGAGGATGATGGTAATAATAATAACCAGTAAATATTAAGCACTTCCTAGGAGTCACATTGTGTTCTAAGTGCTTCACCGATTAATTTAACCATCCTTGCAGACCTACAGGTACATACTATTATTTTTTTAAGTTTATTCATCTTTATTTTGAAAGATGGTGCATGCCCACAAGAGCGGGGGAGGGGCAGAGAAACAAAGGGGGGAGGGGGGAGGGGGAGAGAGGGAGAGAGGGAGGGAGGGAGGGAGGGAGGGAGGGAGAGAGGGAGAGAGGGAGGGAGAGAGGGAGGGAGGGAGGGAGAGAGGGAGAGAGGGAGGGAGGGAGGGAGGGAGGGAGGGAGGGAGGGAATATCCCAAGCAGGCTCCACGCTCTCAGGGCACAGCCAAATGTGGGGCTCGATCACACAGACCATGAGATCATTGACCCGAGCCAAAATCAAGAATCGGATGCCTAACCAACTGAGCGCCCCAGGCGCCCCAGTCAGGTACTATTACTATCCACGAGGAAGCAGAGGCACAGAGCGGTTCAGTAACTATTCAGCATCACACTTAGCTAGCTGGTGAGTGGCAGAGCTGACAACAAGGCTTCGGAGCCCTCTCTCAAACCCGTGCTCTGCTGCCTCTCAAAACCCACGTTACATGGTTAGTAAATAGCAAAACGGTGAATTTTTTCTTTGGCCAGAGTTAGTCTGACTGCAAAACCCACGTTCTCACCACCATGCAATACTGCTTTTCAATACTTTTAATATTATGCATTCTCCACTTAAGGCAAGCATTAGATGTAAATTTGAACTGAAATACTAGCATATAAATAAGTACATTATTTCAGACAAAAAGGTCCTCCTAGCTTTTCACCCAGAATTTTTTCTCACCATCCACCATCCCTTGAATACAGTTTCAAGATACCATTCGATGCATTTCTGAAGCATAGACTCAATCATATCACGCTCCTGTTCATGAGCCTCCAAATCATCCAGCTCCCACAGGATTGAATTCAAACTCCTGAACCTCAGACGTAAGGCTCTTCCTCGTCTGCTTTGGGTGATTGCTGTCTTAGCCCCATGGCACGCACTGCGTGCATGTCCCTCTCTAAACACACACACACACACACACACACACACACACACACACACACACACAC
>NC_064812.1:61233650-61253813 GCF_023721935.1 Panthera uncia | reverse complement strand
CACACACACACACACACACACACACACACACACACACACACACACACCCCACCCCTGGGACTAGGGATGTCTTTGCTACAGCTGAACAATCCATGCTCTTTCTTCCTTCCTGGCTTGTCACCCAGTGTTTTTCCACCTCTTCTTCAAGACTCCGTTTAAGTACTACCTGTGTGCATAAACCATCCTCGATCACCCCAGTCATAATTAGGACCCCACCTCTCTGCAGAATATAGCCCTAGTGATAAAGTATAGGGGTCATCTGATTATAGGTCTGCAAATCCAGCAGACCGTAAACTTCTCCTTGGCAAGATGATATCTGGTAAATTTCTAGACACAAATCATGAAATCTTTCTTGAATGAATGATGTAATGGTGGATATACAGTGTGATATATATTCTTATTTCATATATACATACATAGAGACTTTTCACTGCAGTATGTATATATCCTTGTCCTTGCAAGTTTTCTTCACATTTAAGTTTTAAAATTTATTTTGAGACAGAGAGAGAGAGAACACATGCAAGCAGGGGTGGGGTGGGGTGGGGAGAGAATCCCAAGGAGGCTCTGCACTGTCTTCTGCAAGCAAAGCCCGATATGGGGCTCAAACTCACCAACTGTGAAATTGCAACCTGAGCCAAAGTCAGAAACTTAACTGAATGAGCCACCAGGCACCCCAGAATTTTCCTCACTTTTAAAACGTTCACCTCCTATGGGGAACCTAGGTGGCTCAGTCAGTTAAGCGTCCAACTTTGGCTCAGGTCATGATCTCTCAGTTCGGGAGTTCGAGGCCTGCATCAGGCTCCATGCTGACAGCTCAGAGCCTGCAGTCTGCTTTGGATTCTGTGTCTCCCTCTCTCTCTGCCCTTTCCTTGTGCTCTCTCTTTCTCTCTCAAAAATAAACATTAAAATTTTTTTTAATTAAAAAAATAAAATGTTCACCTCCAATCATGACACCTTACCATCTTGTAAAGATACTAAATCTAAGTGTACTAACTGTCTGATCTTTATATAATTCATGTGTTTCTTGGACTATGGGGAAGTTGCTTCATCATTGCTTAATACTATGAAGTCCAAGAGCAGTTGTCATTAATAAATTAATTAGTACAGGTCAAATGCAAGTCAGTTACTACAGATCAAATTAAAAATCAGCAGCAATGTTGACTGTGGATGTTCTCTGAATGGATGGCCTGTATAATTACTATATAAATTGGTCTGTGAAATCATCATTTTCAAACTTTGAAAACGAGGCTTTAGATACTTATTGAATCTATTAATGCCTTTAAATAAAATGAGTGACTCTTGTCTCTTATAATCACTCTCCTGCATTATCTGCTTAGTCATACGGGGCATTCATTCAACAAATATGTGTTGACTGCTTAATCACAGCCAAGCCTTCTGCTAGATGCCAAGAACACAGTAGTGAACAGGTTTATCCTTGCCTTTAAGGAACCTAGAGACTCTACTAAGTGAAACATACATATAAACCGATGTATTTCCTTCAATGACTCATCCACTTAGACAGGGTAACATAAAATTTCTTAGGGCAGATAAATTATGTCAGTAAGGACCAAGTTATTTGGCTATCAGGGAGCCCATGTTTCAGAGCGTGAAGGATGTGAGCTTTGAGATCGGTCTGAC
The DNA here is from genome assembly GCF_023721935.1 of Panthera uncia. Taxonomy (NCBI): domain Eukaryota; kingdom Metazoa; phylum Chordata; class Mammalia; order Carnivora; family Felidae; genus Panthera; species Panthera uncia. The sequence continues at coordinate 61,252,175 of NC_064812.1, read as the reverse complement.
GTGTCTTTGATTCTCTTCTCCAGCACAGTACTGTGCTATTTAAACTCTTTGAAATTAGGTACATAAAAGTTAACTCTTTTGCAGATAAAATCAGGTATGCTATTTCTTGATATGCTTAAGAAACAGTAAGAACTTAGGCAATTCATTTCATAGTCCTCATTTTGTTAAAAAAGTATTGTTTCCACTCACAATTCCCTTGATCAGTAATCAATGCAATGATAAAACAGGTAAGCATTTTAGATTTTGATTCATTTCATAGAAAAATAATGTTTCCAATTGGCCTTAAAGGGAGTACATAAATAAATCAGCTTAGAATGTGTTTGCTAGAGTTCATCCACCTTTTTTCAGTATAATGAGATGTCTCAGGCATGAAATGAAACTAAAAAAATCTACAAAACCAACAAATTACCACAAACGTAACAACAACCTTTTACTTATAAGAGGGGTCCTAAAACTTTACATAAATCCTCAGCCTAAGTCCTTGATTATTCAGCAGTCACTGAAGACAGCTATGTGTCAGATGTTTTTGCCTACCCAAAATAAAATCGGAAAATTTGTAATTGTTTTTTTTCCTATTATATTGTACCCTTGGAGCCAAAAAGAGGAAAATGAGTCACTCTTAGACTTTACTCCAAGTAAGCAAAGTGGGCACACATAGACCCATCACGTTATCTATATACAGCTCACCCCCAAGGCATCTTTGGCCATCAAAAGAAATTAGGAATCACTTAAAGCAAGGAATCCATGAGTGAAGAATTCAGAATTAGCCTAAATACTAGGACTCACTAAAGGTTCACACAATCTCCCTGGAGGGAACCAGGAATTTCTCCCAGAAGATAGGATGTTCTAAGGGAGGTACAGATTGCTGATGCTACCTAACTTCTGGCCCAGCTAGAGAAGAGATGTCATAGAACTCGGATTCTCTTGAACTGTGAGGTATTGGGGAAGAAGAGAACACTATATACATAGAGTCCGTTTATCAAGAAGCCTGATTCTGTACTCTGAGCACAGTTTCAGGCAATAAGCGTTGGAGTTCCTATTCTTCCTACCAAAGCTATTTATGAGCGATAGTACATCTGCCAATGGGCAAGGCCCTACACATGCCACCCCTTTATCCTGTGACTTCGCCTCTTATACCCCGTCAACCTCTCTCCCCCGGCCACACCGCCTGAACGGCTACTTGCTGCTCCTAGAACATAGCACCCGTGCTCCCATATCCTGGCTTCCGTAACCACTGTTTCTATGGAACCCCCAACAAATGCCACTTAAGCTGCTTCTTTGAGCTTTGCTTAGTTAACACAGCCTGGTTCTCTAAGAGAAATGTGACCAAATTTACCATCCACTTAAGAATATTTTCTGAGGTAGAAAATGGTTACTCTGAGCAGTAGCAAAACTGTGACCGCTTTTTAGATTTCACAGTAATACTGCTCCAATCCAAATGTGCATATAATAATGACTATTGTAATGAAAAGCAGAGAGGACTTCCCATCTCTGTTTGATCCCAGGGAAGCCAACAGAGAGAGACGGCTGATGGAATTATAATTAAGTCTAAAGCTTTGAAAACTAGTAAGAGACAATCCCCTAAAACTTAACCTATTGATGCAATATGCTTTGCATGCGTGGCACCAAGAAGAAATCTCCTACACTCACGCACACAAGAACTTAAAGACCAGAATATAACTGCCCTGGGGACATGGCCTCATAATGAAGTCCTTTCGTCATCAAAGCCTCTGCCATAGGCCGTTTTACAGCTCCACTGTTTGCTAGGGAATGGTGTTCTCCAGTTGAGAAGGCATCCATGTGGAAGGGGAAGGCACCAGTGTTTAGTACAAAGGTGTCAGAAAAGACACTGGCCGGGGATGGGAATCATGTATTCTTTCCACAGACTAATACAGAGATTTTAAAACCCAAGCTCTGAACTCAGAACTGGATTCAAATACTAGGTCAGCTATTAGTGGTACCAATTATAAGCCCTGTGCCTTTAAACTTGGCACTGAAGTTTGTAACGCTCTGTTTTGTTGTATGTAAAACAGTAATAGTACCATACAAGTCTAGATATGGTACAGAAGTTAATAAATACAGAGTACTTAGGAAGTTCCAAGTGTGCCCCAGGTTTTACTTATCATCCTCAAAGCAAGCCTGAGTGAGCTTTCTGCTCTGATTCCCATTTTACAGTCGAGGAGACTGAGCCCAACAGAAGCTAACCCTGCTAGTAATCGTGGAGCTGGGAGTCAAACCCAGCGTCTTAACCATCACACTGGGATGTCAGGAATTTTCTGAAGATTAATGAAACAAATCATGGAGAATGGTCAGCATAAAGACTAACATTAAGTTCTTTATAAACATTAGCCATTATCATTATTAATTAGTAACAGGCATGTGAAAACTCTTCTCGGACACAATATAGGCAAATACTAAATCCTAAAATTATTTTGTTCATCCTTTCATGGCTTTTCCTTGTGAACAATTTATAAGAGACCAATTATGTGGCTACAGGCAAACTTTAAAAATGTCATTTAGAAATCCTTTTACTCACAATGTCCCTTAATCTTGCAGAAAGTAAGTCACGTGCAGAATGTAAACAATAATAAAATTAGATTACCATGTTTCTATTGACAACAGAATATTTGACCACAAATATACAAATGAGGCCTTTAAAATGCAGCCTCAAACCATAATTTTATACACATTCGCTCCAGCTTACATATTTCTTATAAATAAGATTTCTTAAAAATATTCCAGTTGCATATAACTATGTTTCACTAAATTCAAATTGCAGCGAGAAAAACAAATTCAGATCATTTGTTGGTGTTCTGAGCTTTGTAGAAATGATAAAACATTAAAATAGCTCCTGGTAATACAAAATTGAATTAAGCTATCATCCTAAAATATGCAATACACAATTAAATACATTTTTAAAATGCAGAAAATTTAGCCACCTAATTCAAGATTGTATCTCTTATCACCTTGGGAATCTGATATACCAATTCAAAATTACTATTTGAATTACCATCAGAATTCCTGAAACCCTGTTTGTAGTGAAGATTTCAACCGCATCTGGTGTTATGTCACTTAAAGGCAAATTCATCTGCTTTAAGACAAGTTTAAGCTTCTTTTTGACTTTGAATCTGAATTCACAATAGCAAAAACTCAGAATTAGAGCTCTCAGTTCCACTCGCTCACGCTTCTTTTTTGCCCTTCCCCACTCTTCCTCCCCAGACAAGCAAAAATAAACACTCAAACTAGCAATATATGAACCGACCAATCTTAGGCTCCCATGGAAATAAGACAACGAGAAAAAACAAAGATGGAAAGAATCACTGCTTTGCAAACAAGGCCTTAATTGGGTACGTAAATAAAACTCCTTTTACCGTTACGGCCCTGAATCCTTCCAAAGGAAGGTTTCCCAACAACTTTGCACGCTTATACAACACAGACGTCAACAGGCTTGACATATATCCACACATTAGGAATCCGCTCAGATTCGGTGCTTTAATATAGATCTAATGCGAGCACCACCAGCAAGAAGCCTAGGTCTTAAAAATTATGCTGTTACAATCTAATAAGAAATTTCTCTTCAATCCTGTCTTGGAAAACTAACTGCCTCCCACCCCCCAAAATAGGCCAAACAGTTAAAAGAAAGCCACAGTTGCTCATAGTTTTCATAACTATCCATGAGTCTCCTCCAAATCAAATTGTAATTGTTTAAGAGTAACTAAAATATTTATTACTTCATTTGGAAACATATCACTTCTGGTTTTTTTTTTTTTTTTTTCAGTGCAACTCAGGCATTCATTTATGCTGTTTTGTTTTTTTACCTATCTAGGCTTTCCATCTCCAAGGTTTATAAACTGTGAGAAACCAACAGTTAACCACGGTAACGATTCACAGAAAGGTTGGAATAGAATGTAAAATACGAATAGTTGAAACTTTGGAAGCATGAAACAGTAAACAACCATCCTAACTGAAGAACATTTCATCTGGGGAATAAAAAAGCCCAGTATCTGAGGCTGTAGCTCAGTGTCTGTCTGTCTTTATCCCTTAGATGAACCATGAAAATAGGCACTAGCCTGTGAGTACAGAACCTACAAACATTGAGTCTTATGATAATTTGGCAGCCGACTTAAGAAGAAACTTAATATCTCGGCCTCTCCATTCCCTTCCCTTCTTGTTTGTTCTTCAGATGAAGTTATGGTTTTTGATACAGGAGATTTTCATGTTTTCTTAGCCTCATTATAGGGACAAGTGGGGGCAGGAAGTAAAAAATGGCTCTGAGAAGACAACCTATATAAACGCGGGCAAAGCCAACAACTGGGTCAACTCAATGGAAGTTTTGTTGACCTCATTAAGGAGAATAGCTTCAACTCAGTTGCAGTGAAGTCACTTAAATATAAATCATGGCATATAGAGCTAAAAATATTTGTCATGGAGTTAGGGGAGATGATTGATACTTTAAATGCTCTCTTACATTTAAATGAATTTCTTGTTTTTCGTTCTTCTAATTCATTGGTAAACAGTACTAGTTTCGAAAGAAGACTTTCAAAGAAGGACTAGGAAAGTCTATAAGGATTATATCCCAGGGAAGCTTGCCAGACACTAGGAGCTCACTAATTTTAACCTTCACTCCTCTAGCGGTGACTGGGGGTAAGGAAACAAATGTGTTACAGAACGCGAAAGCAGCTTGATGAACTGAGTCACAAACTTAACTCAGAACTTTCTGATAGAGTCTGCATCTAAACAGGCATGCAACATGGATCATAAAGCAAGTCTAGAACTGTATTTCCAAACTATATATGAAAATAAAACTGGATCTCCAAGCAGAATGATGAAAATTCCCTTTTATTCTTTGGAGAATTTATTTTATATTGGTACCTTCTAACTCCACTTGAACTACCATAGCCGTTACAAAGTAAACCCAGGTAAGATCCCTGAAAACAAAACGAAAGGCGTAACTGCCTTTGTCTGAAATAGGTCTAAAAAATTCATTTCTAAAACATAAGATCATTAAGAATTTTTCTGGATAAGTAGTAATTTCGAAGTATTTGCCAGATTGCCTCAGCAGATTCCACAATTACCTACAATATCGTACTCTTTTGAACCATTTATGCAAAAATGGTAGAAGACACATATTCCTGAATATGGACCTGATATCAAGCTATTAAAGGTAAACAAACTGTTAGAAAGATATAACCACTCCACATGTCCTTAAAAAACAAACCACACGTCATTCACACAAAGCCTTCCTAGGGGGCGGTCCCCATCACAGACTGTTTCAGTATTACATGGTTCTTATTTTGTAGGAGACAATCTGCCAGTAAATGATGACAAAATGAAAATGCCTCACCCCCACCTCATTTGTCTATACGTATGTGAACTACCACTATGCATTATTTCATAATTACTCCAACCGATACGTATTAGTAAATTCTATTCAGCAAAAATGATTAGACATAGTCTTCTTTATTTTTAAGTTACTCTAAAAGATGGTCTTATTTGGACTTCTCAGTGATGAGGACTATTTAAGGTTTGCACCTGTGGCCCCTCTGACTCTCCTGTCAGTAGCCACCTGCCCGAGGACACCGGCCTGGGGCCCCCCACCCGAAGGACCTACACTCAGACTGCACACGCCCAACCTACACTGTGTGGCAGTCACACTTCCACCTGAAGCCAAATCCCAAAGGAGAGAAAAAAGGAATTTTTTTTTATTTGCTCTACGAAACCTACTTCAATACCAGAATTGCTTTCCTAAAAATAATTTCAGTGTCTTTTTGATTGCCTGTCAAAATGGGAAGAGTTTGAGGTGAAGAGCCAACTTCATTCAGAGGTTTCTTTTCTTTATTTTATTTATTTATTTTTTGCTCGATCAGCAGAGTTTCTACTTTTGACAGTGACCATTTTTCAGCAACGCTGGTAACAAACGTATTTACTCAAAAAGCAAAATACAGACTATTTACACATTAAAAATCACCACTGTCGGTATAGAAATGAAGGTATCTAATATCAGAATCAATTCACTTTATATGTTTTCTAGGATCAGAAATGTCCTAACATTCCTAGTTTTAAAAGGCTTCACCAATACGTGCTGGAATACTGCACCAAACAAACAATTATATGGCATTTAGTTTTGTTTATTTTTAAGAACTGTGATAAAAGATCACCATGGCGATTGGGAAATGATGGTTAAGGGTGTTGTTTATGGATGGATGGAATTCTAACATGGATAATTCACTGAACTTCTAGTGAAACTTATGCTGTAAGTTCATTAAGGTCCTGAGGCTTAGTAAGGAATAAGCAAAAATATCGTGTGTGAAGCAGCAATTTTTCAACAGGCTAAAGTAGAAATAAATACAATATGTAACACATACTTGCATATGTTACAGTTTTAAAATTATACATAATACCTAAATAAATGTGCAGAACAGCTCACAATGCATACGGATAGCTTTACTTACTTGTTTAGACTGAGGAATCTATGGACTAAAGTAGGTGTTTACATAAAATTTACATAAATATTAATATGTATTAATTTACAAAATAATTGTAACACAACTATTCAGGTATACTATCTAATCCTGAAGACAATAAATTTCATGTAGCTCCCAAATAAGGTTGTATATTTGTAAACAAGGGTGCTTTTTGTTTTGTTTTGTTATTTGCTTATATCTCAATGGTCAGAGACACAAGAACATCAGGCACACAATTTTACCGGTATTTAGAAACAATCCAGTCCAATGTTACATTGAAACCCATTTTGTTATATTTAGTATCAAAAGGGAAAGGAAGTAATTGCAAATTCTCATTGCTCAGAGAACAATGCAAATACTATACTCTGAAGAGTCATCAACAAGAAGCTTAAAAAACACTCAAAGGTTAAAAATGTTATGCACCCATCCATATACGTGTGTGTCCATTTATGCCAAATAGAACCAGTCTGTTAATGTTACAATAATTTAGTACTGTGCAGCTCCTAACTGAAGGATGAACACTGATTCACAAGTCAAACGACCCAAATGGGAACTAGAACAGTAGTTTCATGGGTTTGACAACTGAAATCATAACCCCCTTGTATATAACAAAGTATATACGCGGACGAAGAAACAAGGTGCAAAGCAAATAGCGAGAAGGCAGACACTCACCTTCGGTGCCATTGGGAGTCATGGGATTACTATCTCTATGAGAGTTATCGAGTTTGGGACCACTGGGGGATTCACTACTACCACTCAGACGGCTATGCGGGCTGGTTAGATCCTGCATTTCCATAGACCTAAAGACAAGAAGCCTTCCGTGTGACAGATGTACCAAATTCATAACACTAGTATTTAATGCGCTAACGACTTGACACCTTTGAAACACATTCACACAAAAGTCCCATTGTTATCTGTTTTCTTAGACTCCAAACAGTTCACCTTACATTTTACCTTCAGTCATGCTCTCCCAACATGTGGTGCTCAAAGGTGTCCTTGGCCTTACCTAGCTAACCAAATATTCACATGGCGCTTTGAAAAATCTTTTTTTCTTACACAGCTCATCAAATCACAGTGAGACCATTACGTCAAGTTTAATTTCCAAAGAAAAAAAAATGCAGTCATGCTTTTCTTTTTAAATTGAAAAAACAGAGGCGTTATTTCTGTAAAAGACAAATATGTAAACAGGTATAAAAGGACGAAGTGTCACTGTCTATGGAATCTGTTTCATAAATTAGCACCAGTACTCCCTTATAATTTACCACCCAATTGTAATTTAATGGGTCTCCAAACCAAATAAAACACTTGAGGCCCGTAGTGCAGTGACAGGGAAAGAGATAGTCCTGATGCATGTGTTTACTCTGGCAAACTGCTTAATTGTTCCTCTGTTTCCCTTGAAACAAATGCAGCATTAAAACATTATGATGTCGGCTCACTTGTTTGCTTTGTGGATTACATACAGCGTGCCCAATTGAAAAGGGATAAGGCCAACATACAGTGAGTCCCTGGGAGCATTAGCGCTTGGAATACCTCAGCTGTCACTTATTTTCAGGGAAATAACAATTCTACCTCAATGCTGCACTTTTGCATTTTTACCATATAAAAGGTTAAATACTCCCCCCCTGCCCCCAAGTTCTTAGACTCAGTAGTTGCTGATTTTATAAAATGATGGTAAAGCCACCACTCACGTTCACAATTGCAGAGCTATCCGCGTATATTTAATATTCTCTTCATAGAGAGGAGGGGGGCTTATTTAAAGCGACTAAAACCACACCTAGATACCCTTCTGTTTTCTGACAGCCAATTTTTTTTTAAAAAATCTAAGGCCCATTCACTTTATTTTAAACCTATGTATTTTTCTTAAAAAAAAAAAAAAAGGAGGGGGGTGTTAATGTTCCATTGAAGTGAAGAGTGTTCCTCCCCCTACCAGGTTAATAAAAGCTAGTTATTTTACTTTAGAGGTTGCATTTAGACTGACTGTAAATAGTTTTTAAAGCAGCTTAATATGAACCCTGTAACTTCTAAAGTGAGTTTTTACTTCCCCAATCTTCTAAATCAAACTAGAAATGGCTTACAATCCAACTTTTCTCTCCTAATTCACATTACACATTCACAGTTTACCTAACACCAGAAACTATAGCCCATAATCATTTTCAAACCCAGGCTCCTATTCCCTTTCTACATACTTAAAATTTTTTTACAAGCGCGCACACACACAAATTGTTAAGTAATTTCCAACAGAGGCTGTTGCTATTGATAGAAATAATTAAGAAATACTAGACAAAAATAGATATGGGTCACAGAAAGGTAATCTCTAAAAATGTCAAATATCCTTACCTGCAACTTGAGGAAACAGCAACATCTGAACTGGTTTGAGATGTTTGCACCTGTGATCGGGGGTAAGAAATTAGAAGCTGTTGTTACTCTGCTTCAGTGTCAGCTCTTAATTATACAGAGCACATGGCTGAGAACGACAATGCTCTCTTTTAACCGAAGGAGAAAAAGGAGGATACTGCAGCAGTGAAAGGCATATTGTCTTGAAGTTGAGGTCTCCACTGTTGTTTCCTCCTGCAGGTCTCCCCTCCTCCTCCCCTTGTCAAGGGGGAAGGCAGCCAAATGACGGGATAGTGATTCATCACTGGCCTATGACAGCTGCAAACGGGATTACCCCTCCCCCAATCAACATGCAAAGCAGCCTTGCCCAGGCAGCTTGGAAAAGGTGCTTGGAGAAAAATAGCTATTAGCAAAATGAGTGTGTTTCACAGCAGTTCAAGAATTAACCCTCCAGCACCCTCGGAAGATCGTCCATTCTCTGCTATCACCAGCTGAAACAGAGTTCCCGCCCACCCCTGACTCCTGACAGTTTCTCCTCCTTACCATGGTGGTTTCTCCTATATTTACTATTCGTCATGTAGCATTTACTGAAACAGCTTCTGGGCAACTTTCAGGCAATGCTGAAAAATGTCACTCTAAATGGCAAAGGCAAGTTTTCATACCCCAAAATCACATCACTGAGTGACGTGTGCTCATGTACTCATGCAAATTTGAAATTCAGTGACTGCTTATGCACCATCGCCTGCTAAAACAGAAAAAGCAGTCAGCTTTCCGTTTAATTTTCTGTCGTTTCAACCAAGAGAATAGAGAGCTTAATCATCAGTTCAATGTCCCAGGGAGCCAGCATTTTGGTGCCTTTTGTCTCCAGATGAACCAACTAACTTAGGCTCACAGGCAGGCTCTGCCAGCTACTGCTCTTCCTCCAGAGGCAGCGCAAACTGCCAGCAGGTGATAAGCTCAGGTGAGGGTGGGCTGCTGGTTTACAAGCTCAGACTAACGCCTCGCAGTAGAGAGCATTCTGGAAAACACTTAAAATGACTCCGAATTCCAAATCTTTGATGTGCATTTTCATTCAACCTGAACTGACATCAATTAGGGCTACAGAACAAAGATGAGAACTGAAGCATCTCAAATGGCATTAAAGTGATCCAAGCAAATTTCTGCCATTGAGTCCTGTTATTTTCTAATTATGATTTATGAAATTGAGGAATTCTACCTTTTTGGCACGAAGAGTGCACTGTTGAAGTCTAGATCCCTTGGTGTAACATTATGTGAAATTTCTAGGTATGTGTTTCTAGAATACATGCAGGATGAAAATCATTAACAGACGCCTGAGTAGTAAGTGAAAATTTAATTTCAATTCCTGCAGATATATCATTTTGTGATAGCAGGCGGCTGCAATTTTTGTTAACGTTCTCACGTAAGATTAAATGTTTTCCTCTAGAAACTGCAGTAATCTACGAGGATAAATTTTTTTCCTTTTTTTCCCCCCTGCTTTTATACACCTGGAATAAATTATAGGTGAGAACTAGCTTAGTTTTAAGAACTCTCTTGGCCTAATTGTGGGAAAGAGTATGTAAAACACACTTTCTGTTAAATGTTAAAATACATTCCTATTTTAACATTGGCTAGATAGTATAATCCTGGAAATATAATTTTGGTTTCATTGTATACTTTGAAAGTTTGATTATCCTTATATTTGTGGTTGAACCTATCATTAAATTGCAAAGTCAAACTTAAAAATGCACTTCAACATAAGAATTTTTCTACCACGTTTTCTCACTGAAAAAAAATGCATTTGCACTTTTTTTTAATGCTGCCCTGACTCAGTCTCTACTGTACTTTCATATACTACAATTTTTGAAAGCCCATATCCATGATCTTCATTTCATTAAGTATACTTCAGATATATTCTTTTGTGTCTCAAGGATTATTTAAACCATGTGTTGTGTGTTACTGTATTTAAAAATGACTCTTTAATCAAAATAACTTTAAAACAACTAATCCTCACTTAGGCTGGTCAGCTGAATCCACATCGTGGTCCAGGAAAAATAAATCTACTCTCAAGAATGCGAATGCAGACAACAATTAGACACAGATGTGAGCAAAATTAGTTACAGTTTACAAAATGCTACACTTCACATGCTTTTAGTTTTTTATGTGTAGTACAAGATTACAGGCCAGTAAGGAAACATGCTCTTATAATGACTTATCTAAAAAGAACACCTATTTCTGATTGGTGTTGATTTTCGCTTATGTTTGACAATATCGCTGGAAGTTTCTGTGTTTTCAAGGTCCAAGAGCATAGTGTGTTTCAAAAATCATTCATTAGGCAGATTTCCACTCAAAAGAGAAAAAAAAATTATTTCATGGTTTTCAGGAAAATGCTGTTAGGCATTCAGTAAGCTCATATTTTCTGCTTCATATCCATAAACTTAATACATTTCTTGTCTTCTTCTAATCTGGTATTTTTAATTCAAATGTTCTATGAGTACAAAAATATTTCCCCTACCATTACAAAGAGTCATCTTATATTACAATGAAGTCACTTCACTTTAATGCTTTTTAAAACTCTTTGTATAGAATACCCACAGCAGCATACATACTGAGAGTTGCAGAAATACAAAGAGGAAAAAAGATAGCAGAACGTCGTAGAATTTAAATTCAAGAATCCTAAACTAGTAACTTTGACTTCTGATTAGTTAATGAGGTCTTTTAAGTTTGCCTTTTTTCTAATTAAATTTATAATTCTTCACAGATGTAACTTTTGTTGATGTTCAATTTGTCTCTCTCATTTTGTTAAACCTCACATAGTACTTCGCCAATCCATTGAATAGCCACATTAAATCTGTTAATACCATGCTCTTCAACCCCAGAAATTATTTCCAGAAGGCAAACTTGCTTTGAGAGATCATCAAACAAGACTTAAGGTACACATTTTATCACATTTTCCCTACCACAGAGCTCAGGACGCAGAGCAAAATTCATGACTTTTGCACTGTTTATTATACTTTGCTAAATTACAAATCAAAAGCATCTGACAAAAGATCATGTATGAAGCCAAAAAGTTAATAATGTTCTGTGAAAAGTAAACTGTAAATGGAAAGGGGTTCTAAATCTCAGCAGCACAGAGCAAATAAAATGTAGGTACTTGTCTCAATTATGGGTTTTCCATAGGCTTTTTTGCTTGCTAGAAGCAATTTTTATAAAATGGCTATAATTTAAAACTTTTTTTCCCCCCAAAAAACTAAAAAGACATTTTCAAAGTGAAAGTACTGAACTTATCTAAATAAATAGACTTGGCAGGCTGCTTTTGCCCACCCCCCCCCCTCCCCCCCCCCCAGATCAACCTGAGTACTCCCAAATTTGAAAGACAATGGCAATTTTCTAATCAGAATGTATTTTATAAGAAGGAGACTTAGGCATAGATCTGCTTTTTCATCAGAGTATATTCTTGGTAAAATATCCCTCCATCAATATTTCTAACTCCGGTGTCAATGCTGTGATAAAAATCTAAACGTAAAATCAAAATGAACTCCTAGAAGACGAAGATGTCTTTTAAATGTTAACACTTATTTCCTTCTTTATCAAAGACTCCATAAAATGAATGCTCCAATGTTGTTACTGAACTTAATGTAGTAGGCTGTATTCCTTTTTGACATACCTCGTTTGAAGAAAATGACAACATCGAGTCCCCGTGAAAACAAAAACAAGTGTTTAAATGACACTGATGCCACCATAGTTTTAAAAGATTGATTTCAAAATGAGCACTCATTGAAAATGTTGAATGAAATGCCTTTGCTATCTGATTAAATGGAAGACAGGGTTTTATTCTCACTGCAAGTCTTTTTTTTTCCTCTTCCCAGTGTATTCTTATAATAGGAATTTTCACATTCAAATGGAAATTTTCTTTTGAGAAAATCATTTATCATGTGTACGAAACTCACATAGCAGCTGACTTCCTTTTGGCACTCTAAAACTGAACAGTGGCTCAATCAGGCTTCTCTGTCTGTCACCACGAAGAATTTTCAGGATTGAAAACCCATGGCTGTTTGTTCATTTACTGAACACTCTGGGCCTTAGGAGAACTCAAGCAAGCAAGAAAGTCAAATATCAAATATTTGATAATGCAGGACTATTCATGTATGCATGTGCTCAAACCCCAAATGGTGGGCGAAAACACTCACAGAAGCCTAAAATAAAAGCTACTTTGAAAGACGCATAAACAAAACAAAACACAATCCCAACTCTATAAAACTACACTTTGTGCTTAACCACCAACTTTTTGTACCCTTGTCTTTTTAAGAAATGCAACATGAAAACACTTGTCTAAATTCAATGGCAGGTCTGAATTTATTGAATTCTTGCAAAAGCTAGACTTAAATGTGTTCAAAAACTCCTCCCAAGAAATATAAGCCCATGAGTCATTAGCAATATAGTGATTTTGAATGACAAATACTTTAAATGGTAATTCAAAAGTTGAAGAATCTTCTTTTAAGTTTCAAGGTCCATTCCAGTCATCTAAAGTGTCAATAAGCGAAAAGTATATTAATTTAGCAAATGTTTATTATTTCACCTTTAGAAGACGAGCCTGTTTCATATAACGTGGGGGAAATTTGTTTATTGAAGCGAAAGGATTTCCTTCCTTAAAAAGTGGTCTCAATTTATTTTTGTTATCTGTTGTGCTTTCAAAATGTGAATTCTTCCCTCATTTTCTCATATCGACCTAAGGTGTGGAGGAAAAGTTATCTGTGTTGCAATGGAGATTACGCATAGGTATTTATCGCTTTGTTCCATATCGCTCAAGAATATTTGAGGTTTGTGCAGCAATTCAGGAGAGATAATGAAGTAATCTCCCTGCAAGAATACAGCCGTGTACTCTATTTCCATAGATCACAACCACAGTAATTGCTAACAATTAATTTGTAATTGTCTCTTAATGATGCCAGTCGCGGAGCTAACAGGGGGGTTAAGAATTCTACTTTTGTGATGGAACCCTGTGGCTCATAAAATCCCAGGTCCAAACTGTCATAATCTTGCCCGTGCCCTCATGTTTTTAGTTTAAAACAAATCCAAACAATTACTCACGGCGCTCCTGGTATCTTGGGCTTTGCCCACAGGACAGCTGTTGTCAGTCCCTACAATTTTTCAAACCGTCAGCGTGTACTTACAGCGCTTACATCTGCTGCGTCCACCAGTTTTTAACGTGCTCCTTCGAACGTTCTGGTTTAGCAGACCTCCATTCCTTGGGTAGGTTTGCTCCCGGGGAAGGACGCGTGCGGGCTTTTAGGCGCTCCCAGCGGAGCCCCGCGCTGCTGGAAGCGGGGCGCCTCTGCAGGGGAAAGCCCGGCCGCGGGGACGGCCGCCTGGCCGCTGCTGCAGGCTCGGGCTGCCGAGCGACTGAGCGAGAACGCTTTCCCCAGCAAGAAAACCGCCACAGTGGACGGCAACAGGAAGGCTTAAAGTCGGAAGTGGCACTGGAGAGTTTCTACCTCGCCCCAAACTCGGAGCCATCAGCTCCCACCGATCTGTTTAGGAGCCGCTGTGAGCCCTGCGCTCTTTCCCCACCAAACAGCGGCGGCAGATAGCATCTGAGAACCCTAGACAAAGAAACGGCAGAATCTCATCCCTCGATTTGTTTGCGCAGCCTTGTAGGTCTGCCCGTGGAGCCTCGGGGCTTTTTTTTTTGTTTTTGCAACGCAAACCACAGCTATTCTCTTGTTCTAACCTTATTGGTTTAAATGCAACAATTGAGAGGAGCACAGCTCCGTCTGACTCAACCTTGCTGCTTTAAAAAAAAAAAAAATTTATTATGTAAATGAACGCGCCCCACGCTATCTGAATAAACAGCTGTGTGAGAATAAGTTCTCGGAGACACTGTCGACACACATCTCCTGCTCCAGCAGCTACCAATTACGAGCTTTGGGGAGTAGTTACACGTTATCTTTTATACTTTTCCAAAACTTTTTTCAGGCCCTGAAACTTGGGGAATCAATACTTTGCAATCCCCCCCCCCCCCCAGTGCAACAACTAACGGGTCTGGGAAAATTTAGAAAAAAGAATTAGAATGGCAACTTATATATTAAGCACGTAGAGGGAGAAAACAAGCAAACGTGTAAGCTATTATCAGTTTAACAATGAAAGCCTGAATGATGATTCTGCAGTGATTTCTAAGAGGGGCAAGGGTTACGTGAGCAATGGGGGGGGGGGGGGGATATGAACCTGATAATATGTCGGTGTTGATATTTGAAAATCATTTTTGGGAAAAGATTGATTTCATCTAGAACTCTTTCTTTACACTTTGTTCTTTTAAAAAATTCTAACTAAACTCAGAATCTACGCATGATAATCCGCAACACTTATCTGGAGAGTTGAGCTCTCCACTATTATGACTAAATTGCAACTTCAGTTTAAGATATTTACTTCCTTTCGTGTTTTAGACAAATAAAGGACTTCAGTTATTAGATCGGTGATAACCGTTACATTGATTTCAGATATTTAAAGGAGGTATCACTTATGTGCCTATTCTATATTTTTGTCTTTTCCTCCCCCCCGGTGTTTTGTCATCACCGATAATAAATACTCTTCTGCGTATTTGGTCTTTTATTAACAGTAAAAAGCACCTCTTTTAAAAGTTTCTTGCTTTGGTATGAAAGAACATTTTTAAAATCACAGCAAATTCTTGAATGATTTCATGATACATTTCCAGATCATCAACTAATAAAACAGATACAGTCTTACCTTTGCTTTGCTAATTTGTACACGAAAGCACCATTCTGATGCAACCACAACAAAAAGCTTCTAAGGAACAAAATTCAGTATGGACTGTCTCCCTTACTGCCCCCTGAAAGGATGCCAATCGAAATTCCTCAGAAAGGAACGCTTTGTCAAACCTAAGAGGCAGCTTAAACTGCAAACTCACCTAGGATTTCATTTTGTGTGGTGCCAGCAAGGAATCATGGGCTAGTCGTCTGCCATATTTGGGAAGCTAGGTCAAAAAGCAGTTGATGGCTATTGGATCTGTTCATATATGCAGCAGAAATAGAATTACATTACACCTACAGCACTTTCTCAAACCAGAAGTGTCAGTTACTCAATATACTAAAGTATAGATGCAGAAAATAAAACACAGCACATGATGGAGGTTTCTAGTGCTGTGAAATAAAATGTAATGTTACATTAATTCTATCTATGATGTCAAGCACCCACATAGTAACTGCTTTTGCGATCATATTTATTTCTAAGGTTCATCAAATAAAAATCTGAGGTGCTGGTTGGAGAATTCAACCTTGTTTGAAACTTTACATTCAGCTATTGTACCCCTGCTTCCCATAGTTGAAAAGTTATTCTAGATGTAAAAGGGTAAAATATTAGTTTTCTGATCCATGGGAGATTATATTTGCAAATCCAGAAGACACAAACTAAATGAAGTCAGAACAGCAGGAATATCATGTAAAGTATCTGACTTTTATATATAAATTACTTGCCTGTATTATAATCAAATTTATCATATTACATTAGTTTTTATATTGAAATTCAATTATTCTTATTTATGTAACTAACCAAACATGATACCATTAAAGAAATGATGCATGTAATTATGAAGAAAATTATGAAAAGCATGATGAAGGTAATATGACCACTAATATGACACAGGTCATGCTTCATAATTATGTAACAAAGAGCTTAGTCATTGGCTAAAAGAAATATCCGTGTGCAGATATACCAATTTTAAATGGTTTCCTTTTCCTAAAGCAAAATTAGGTGGATTAAAAACAATCACATGCTTATCCATAGATTTGTGTCTGGTTACTACTTCTGAATATCAAGTATGCAATAACAACCATACAACTTACACCAAAAATAAGTGATTCTCTGATAAATAGCCAATATGTAAGCCATTACTAATAAGATCCAGTTTGTAGTATACTGTTGACTTCCTATTTCTAAATTTTCACTAACTATAATTATATAACCTACCCATATACTTTAAGGACGTAGGTGTCCCCTAAAAAAAGTCATATACGTTACAAATTAGAAACATTTGCTGAAAATTTGCCATTAGTAAATAGTAGAGGTAATAGCAGAAAGCATTATATTCTGAGATTTCCTGAAGAAATTTCAACACAAAAACAAATGAATAGGAGTAAAGAAATTCTAATATGCCTTTTTCCCATTAAAACAAAAAATAAATATATCATTTTATTTGGAAAAGAAAAACACTTGTAATAGGCAACTGTAACAAAGTGTTTGAGTACCCTCAATGAGACAATGTCTTTCACATGCTGTCTCTCCAAACAGGTTTTATCTTCTAGAACAAGCTGTTGCCTAGACGCATACCTGGTTATAGGCAAGTCTGCAATTTTGAGAAAAGTTGTTATTGCTTCCCAATTAACAGAATTTTAAATAAAGCCATGGTTACAAAAATAAACAAATGACCCCAATTAGAAAAAAATAAAAAGACTAGGGCAGTTATAAGGAATTCATTAGAACAATCGAAAAGGTAACTGAACTTTTCTGAAACTACATGAGTAAGCAGTTAATTAATCAAATTAAATATAACAAATGAACAGAGAAAATGAATGAAGACAAGTATTCCTTTCCTCTTTCCATTCCTGTAACAACAATAAAGATCTTGAGTAATTGTGAAGTTTCCAATAAGAGAGGTATTCAGCAGTTGTTTTTCCTTTATTCGTGTTTACCTTTTAATAATTTTAGAATTAAGGATGCACGCTATTTACTATCAAACATCTGTTATCTCCGTTTCTACCATTCTCAGCAGATTATTTCTCAACAATAATGGTATAGTAAGTTGCGAAAACATCATTAGCATTTAAAGACCAATGCTTTCTCTTCAAACGTAAAATCCTAGTTATTATTTCTTCCACATTAGTAAAATCAAGTATATCTGATCAATAAAATCAACATTTTGTGATTCAGACTGTTTAAAGTGGAATGGCAGAGCATTCTAAAATATTGTACTTCTGGTCCCTTTGCTTCCAAATAACTCTCCTTTCTCGTGGCCCATGCCATGGCATTACATTCCTGGCTTTTTTATGGAACCATTGGAACAATGTCTGGATGGCTGGCGTTACGATCCTTGCTGGCATTTGGAGTGGTCACTTCCATGACCTCCTCTTTCCCCACTGGCACGAGACCTACAATGAGGGCCCTGCTCCCAGTAGCCTTCTGCTGAAACACGACCAAGTAAAACATCCTCTATTTATTTTAAGAATGATATTAAATCCGCCAAACTGAATGTCAACCAGTATTTTGCTAAATGTTTTCCATTCAAACTCCAACATGAATAGCTTTTAACAGTAAATTTAAGGAGGCAATTACTAACTATTCACTGTACCATGGAAAATTATTTTAATAAATATTCTAGTCTTTATAACAACACAATGTGGAAATATAATCTATTTCCTGGTCCTCTAATAAGTACATTGGCTATTACATATGAATAATCACATTTGTTTATGTAGGGTGGGAAACTTATCCTATGTAGTAATGACTGCCTATAGGATGTTATTTTAAAATATTATTATTCTTTTTTTTTTTTTTAATTTTTTTTTCAACGTTTTTTATTTATTTTTGGGACAGAGAGAGACAGAGCATGAACGGGGGAGGGGCAGAGAGAGAGGGAGACACAGAATCGGAAACAGGCTCCAGGCTCCGAGCCATCAGCCCAGAGCCTGACGCGGGGCTCGAACTCACGGACCGCGAG